>NW_006922584.1:276711-299038 GCF_000298275.1 Orycteropus afer afer
AAAAAAAAAAAAAAAAAACTAAAACAAACAAACAAAAAAAAGACATGGTCCCTGTCCTTAAGGCAAGGATCCTCTTGGAGGGGTGACAAGATAGATAGAGCGCCATGGTATAACTTAACTGAAACTAAACTGAAGAGCAGTGAAAAGAGAGGTTTAAATAAAGTCAGTTCACAGAAGGATTATTTCCTGACAGACTGATAAATGGTGCCTCTTTCTACCCAGCATCCATTGCAAGAAATCTGTAGGTAGCTAAAACCATACCCTATACTCTGAAACACACTAGGTAAGCTGTAACATGTAACTGTGAATTCACTTAAATACAGTGTGGTGGATGAATGCTATCCAAGCCTTTACTTTCACTTTATTTTCTGAAAGTCTCTAGTGTGATATTTCTCTAACAGATGTGGCCATTCACCTTCCAGCCGTGTGAGATAAAATTAAATCCACTGCCATTGAATCAATTCCAACTCATAGCAACCCTATGGGACAGAGTAAAACTGTCCAATAGGGTTGCTATATGGAAGCGGACTGCCACGTCTTTCTTCCACAGAGCAGCTGGTGAGTTTGAACCACAGACTTTTGGTTAACAGCCAAATGCCTTAACCACTGCACCGCCAGAAATAAGCAGAGTTAATAAACAAGCGTCTCCCATCTTGATCAATCAAGTTTTCTTCCTTTGTGTGATGTTTCTAGACAGCTTATAAAATGCAGTCACTTAGCTTTTAAGGGCAATTAAAATGTTGCCCTGGAACTTGTCTTTGGCTACTGAGGGAGTAGGGCAAACACTTGATTCATCTCCACCCTGTTATTGATTATGTCCGCTACTTTGGTATTTGGAGGAAAATGCAAATACATCTCACTTAACTCATTGCAAAACCAGCCTCAACCCTAACTATAACTTTAGAAATCACACCGTAAAGTGATTTCAACTTTTATATCTTGTTTGCACAGAGCAAGGCGCCAGACTTTACAGTATCAACCTCTCCAAAGAGAAGCGCAAACACCAGCCAAGAGCCAGCTCCAGATATGAAGCCAAACTGGTTCAAGAGCAGATACCCTGTTGTGAAGAGAGGCCGCACCACCATGCCAACGTACCCATCCCTGCACGTGTACACCTACCCATAGGTGGACTGGGGCTGCACTGTGCACACAGCTGTTGTGTGCCCCTGGAGCGTGTTTGGGGTTAGACACATTTTATAATGGGAGTTATAGGATTGGCAACTTCATTCTTTGAGAGGTATAGTGTTTTGCACACATCAAGCATTCACCTTATACTTTGTGCTTACACTGTGTGCATGCCCTCAAGATGCATACCTCAAGAATTAAATTATTTTTTCATAAAGTGAAATTTTATTACAATGTATAGAAAAGCTTTCTTTATCAGAAACTCAAGTGTGTGCTCACAGAACTACAGCACAGATATACCTCATTTTAACCAAGAGATATTCTCCCTAAAGTTATGTGCAGATGAATTTCAAAAGATCAACCTATTTTAAGCATATTCTGGGAGTGTGCTGTATAAAAAAGTCTATGTCAAAGCCTCTAGCAATAAATGACCAGGCAGACTGTTGTATACCAGGTTCACTCCCATGTAGAGAAAACAGTTCTCACGTTACCCAGATTTTATCATTTGTATGTTGCATATAATGTGTTCAACATGATTATATAAATTTTTTAACCCGTGGATTAAAATGTTTTCTCTCTAACCAGTTGTTTTCTTTGATTGGTCACTGCATAGTCTTATGTAAATAGATATTTTATATCAGCCTTTTCTTTTCAATCATCTCTCACAGGCACCTAGTCTGCTAGCTGCGTCATGGCATGTCAACATGCTGGAATCATGTCAAAGAAATGTCACACCAGCTATGCCAGGCCTCTGTTTTGACTGCCTTTTCCCTGTCATATAGAATTGAAAACTTGTTAGCATAGTTACCGTAATCGCTTTAAACTCTTTCAGCCACTGCCACTACTGAGGTGACTGCGGTTAGAACCACATGACGGCACAGATTTCATTACTGTCCCAGCGTGTGAGTCTTTTGAAAGGAAATGATATCTACCCATGCTCGGTTTGGTCCGTAGGGAGTTGTGAGTGGCCGTAGCCCGTTTCACGCCTCTCTGAATCCTAGAACTATTAGCACTTTAAGTATCCAGAAAGCACTCAGCCAAAGCCCCATTTTTTTGTCCCTAATGGGATATCCTTAAAGAACAAGGCAAACTTTGAAAGTTGTTCAGAAATACTTCATTTTTTTCCTCTATGTAGTTTTGGAGAAAGTTTGCAAAAGTTAGTGCATCCAGTATGATAATATTTTTTTAAGAAAAAAAATCGGAATATATGACCAGATGTTTTTTTCTAATGTGCTTCTTGAGAGCAAATTACTCTGAGTAACATGGTTTAGATGCTGAGATGTTGAAGGGGCCAAAAGGAGAAACCCCCGTGAAATCCAGGTGAACCTGCCCATCCAAGACTGCTTATAGGCCATGGTGGTTAAATTTCACCGTTGGCCTGGCCTACCATTGATGCTGGAAACCACTTCCAGTTTCTTCTCCTGTCCTGAAAAGAGAGCAAGTTGTCCTCCTCAGATTAGGAAGGCGCGCCCACCCGCCAGAGTTACACTCCGCAGCTCCTCAAAGCCAGTGTGTCATTTCTCACTCTGCTTTTGGCAAGGGGCTGAGAGGGGTGACAGGCTAGAAATACGTGAATGACGAGCTGAGGTAACTGACCTTCCTACCAGAACAGGGTCAGTAAATGTCAGGCTGCTGGAGAAACGATCTGAAGCATCTTTCACTGCACAGGAACCATGAGAACAGATTCAGGAAAAAGCAGAAGAATAACTTGTTAATCAGATCAAAGGATAAAATCAGCTTTACACTCAACAGTTCCCAACAAAAGTTAGGGTTTTAAGGAAAAAATAATGAATGTACTTTATTCTTTGTTTTCTTGGTGAACTAAATGTATCATCATTGATAGAAGTAATTTTCTGAGATTAAAGATGAATTTCAGGTAAACAAATTTTCTTAAGAAGCTTTATTTTTTTGGACGATAACTGAGGTCCTGTTACTGTCTGGTGATAGCATACCCTTTCCTGTTCTTGGAGATGTGACAACATCTCTTGAAAGTGAACCAACAATCTAAACAGATAAACCCATGACAGTAAGCGTTACTCTAAAAAGTTTTTGATAGAACATTAAATAGTGGGACTCTATGCGCTTGGAGGGAACACAGCACTCAGTCCCCCTTCCCTAGGCTCTGAGAGCCATCCCTCCACCACCTCCTCACAGTCACGCTTGGACAGCCTCAAGGCCCCCTCCCCCAGTCACTGCCTCTCCTCTTCTTCCTCCTCTTCCCTCCCTCTCCTTCTCCCCTCTTTCTGCTCCAAAGTGGCCAGAATTACAACCAGGACTCAAGCCACCATCAACCACCAGATTAACCTGAAGCTCTCAGCCTCCTATGTTAACCCATAGTCTGTGTTTTTCTTACTTTGACTACGATGATGTGGCTTTGCAGACTTTTGCCAAATACTTTCTTTTTTTTATTATGGTTTGGGTGGGAGTTTACAGAGCAGATTAGTTTTCCAGTCAACAGTTCATACACACTTTGTTTGGTGGCATTAGTTGCAGTCCCCTCGGTGTGACAGCATTCTTCCTAATTCCTTCCTCGGTTCCCTATTTCTGTTTGTCCTTTTCTTCCCCTTCCTGCCTTCTGAACTTTGTGGGCCAAATATTTTCTTCACCAATCTCATGAGGAGAAGGAACACACTGAGAAACCGATGAAGCTGCAGAACCAAGGGATGGTTGAATCTTCCTTGGGATACAAGAAACTAGGCCGTTATGTCTGGGAGAGCAGGCTGAATACAGAGTGTGGACCGACCACCAGTTGCCATGGAGTCGATTTGACTCACCGCCATCCCATGTGGTTCAGAGGAGAACCACACACGCTCCGCAGGGCTTTCAATGGCTGTGATCTTTCAGTAGTAGATCGTTTACGCTTGGAAAAAAGCATGAATCAGTCACTACTGGAACTACACAGGTGGGCCACCAATGAAAACATAACCTACTTGTGTGACTTCTTTGAGACACATTGCCTGAATGAATAGTAGAAACCCATCAAAGAATTGGGTGACTGTGTCACCACTTGCACCAGATCTGGCCTGGCAGAGTATCTCAATTGACAGGCACACCTGGGAGACAGTGATGAAGAAGGCTAAGCTTTAGCCTGACTTCCCCACGACCGTGAGCGTGACTTCTGTAATCACCAAGGCAGCGCATACATACTGGATTTACCTCTACCTTTTCTGTAAGTTGTGCTGAAACATCCACTTAAGTTCTTTCCTTTGTACCGTTACTTCAAATAAAGTGATTTAATACCTCCCCACCCCACCCCCCAAAAAAACAAAAACCATTGCATTGAGCAATGACTGACTTAGGAACTATGGATAATGCCATGATGTGTAAGACTCCATTCTTGCCTCTGTACTTAACCACGTGGAGAACAGACATGTGTATATGGATTACTTAGAAAAGCAAACCAGTCAGTAAGACATTCTTCTGGCTTCAGAACATTGTAGTGGTATAGGGAGAGCCACTAACTTGGAATTTAAACTGCCCATGTTTGAGTCACTCTGGCTGGGGGCGTGGGGGGGTGGGCAGTTGCTCAACTGTTCTGGGCCTTTATTTTCTCACCTTAAAAATAACTGTCCACTCACAAGCTTTTTTTTTTTTTACTTGTGTGTGTGTGTGTGTGATTTGGGTGAAAGTTTACAGAGCAAATTCACTTTCCATACAGCAGTTCACATACACTTTGTCTCATGACATTGACAACAATTTCCCAAAATGCAACAGCTCCCCTCCCACTTCCTCCCCATAGTTACCTCTTCCCTGTGTCCTTCCCGCCATGCACTCTTGCCCCGAGCTATGTCCCCATGCATACACAGCCCTTCTATTCTCCCATGATTGTTCTCTCTAAGGAGTGTATCTACCTAGTGTAAATGTTCACCTCATATGCCTGTCTTTTGTTTGGCTGGAAGCCACAGGTGCACTCACAAGCTTTTAAAACCCCAATCCCTACCCACCAAAGTAGGATGTAGAACATTGTCTTTGTGGACTATGTTATGCCAATTGAGCTTGATGTTCCTCAAGACTATGGTCCTAAGTCCAGGCCCAGCAACTCATTCCCTCATGGTATTTGGTTAAGGCTAAGAAGTTTTCATACTTTGTCCTCTGTAAACCAAACCACCAAACTCAGTGCTGTTGAGTTGGATCTGACTCATAGCAACCCCTCATTGGGTTTCCAAGGCGGTATCACTACAGAAATAGATTGCTCAGTCTTCCTTGTCCCCTGTATGCTCTGTTATATTTATGTGGATATATCTGCAGCACATACAGATACATATGTGAAAATATCTTCTGTCAAAACTATATGTCTTTGTGGAGGTAGTCCCATTTGTCTTCCCACACCTGTTCAGTTTGAGTGTCTATCCATACTGCTGTTACTACAGGATTGTGTATGTGATAGCCATCTAAGGTGCAACTATTGGTCTCTCGCAATCTGGAGCAAAGAAGAGTATGAAAATCAAAGACAGGAAATAGTTAGTCCAAAGGACTAATGGACTATGTGAACCCCAACCTCTACTACCATGATACCAGGAGAACTAGATGGTGCCCAACTACCACTGCTGACCTCTCTGAAAGGAATTACAATTGTTATGTTGTTATGAACCGTCGAGTCGGACCCGACTCACAGTGACCCCTCCTTGGGTTTCCGAGGCAGTATCACTACAGAAGTAGATTGCCCCATCTTTCTTCCGAGGAGTAGCTGGTGGGTTGGAACTGCCAGCCTTCTGGTTAGCGGTCAAGTGCTTAGGCACTATGTTACCAGAGCTCCCAAAGAGATAGCCCGGCTCTCTGGCGGGCTCGAACCCACAGCGTTGTGCGTGGCAGGTGACTGCCTTAAACCTGAGGATATTTCTGAAGAATATATTCCTCTGCACACCCAGAAAAAGGGAACAGAGGGAAAGGTTCTTTCTCTAAAATCCCTTCCATATTATTTCCTGCAGTTGAGCTCAATTTTAGGAGAAATTTTTCTTACTTTTATGACTGCTATCTCTGACACTTTTCAGCCCATTCCATAGAAGATAAACAGATAAAGTATACATCATTGTCATAGAAAAAATTACTTCACTTCAAGCAGAATGCTGAGCAATCCACACATACCCTTGCACTATTACAATGAAATAGGAGTAGATCCCTCATGTTGTGTTGTTATATGCCGTCGAGTCAGACTTGACTCATAGTAACCCCTCCTTGGGTTTCTGAGGCGGTATCACTATGGAAGTAGATTGCCCAACCTTTCTTCCGAGGAGTGGCTGGTGGGTTTGAACTGCCAGCCTTCTGGTTAGCAGTTAAGTGCCTTAGGCACTATGCTACCAGAGCTCCTAGTTCCCTTATAGAAAACATCATTCCTTTATTATTCAGAGAAGACATAGTTTTCTTTCTTCTCTGTCATTGGTTGGTTGAGTAGTAAAACATCGCTGGAGGTTCTAATAGCCTGATCTTGAACCTGAGAGTCAGAAAATGGGAGCCTTTATTCTGAAACTTTTACAAAGATTCTTAGGATGTAATCCTTGGATAGCAAAATGGCAATTCTTGGCAAAGAAGGGCCTAAGAGTCAAGACATCTCTATGACCTTGACTTATTTAACTATCCCTTTAACATAATCATTTGAACTCCACTGGGAATAACAACAGGAATTACAATGTTGTTGTTGTTGTTATGTGCTGTCAAATCGACCCCGACTCATAGTGACCCCTCCTTGGGTTTCCGAGGCAGTATCACTACGGAAGTAGGCTTGTCCAACCTTCCTTCCAAGGAGTGGCTGGTGGGTTTGAACCGCCAGCCCTCTGGTTAGCAGGCAAGTGTCTTAGCCACTCATAGTGACCCCTCCTTGGGTTTCCAAGGCAGTATCACTACGGAAGTAGGATTGCCCAACCTTCCTTCCGAGGAGTGTAATTCCTTCCGAGGAATTACAATGTTGTTGTTGTTGTTGTTGTTGTTATGTGCCGTCGAGTCGGCCCCGACTCATAGCAACCCCTCCTTGGGTTTCCGAGGCAGTATCACTACGGAAGTAGGATTGCCCAACCTTCCTTCCGAGAGGAATTACAATAGGAGGTACTAAATAGAGTGAGAGAAAAATATAGAACAAAACTCAAAATCATAAAAAAGACTAGGCTTACTGGTGTAATGAAGACAGGTGGGACCCCCCCCCCCCAAGACTATGGTCCTTAGACAAGTCTGGAAGCCTGGAACTGAACTCACCCCTGTGGCTCAATTTGCAGTCAAATGACAGGCCTATAAGGTGAACAGTAACACAGGGAGGTATACACTCCTTAAAACAATCAAAAGAGATCAAAAGGGCAGCATTTGCCCAGAGATAAAGCTCAGAAGGCAGGAAGGGATAGGAAGCAGTAAACACAGGGAGGAAATGGAAAGAGTGCTTTCACATTGTGAAGATTGCAATCAGTGTCACAAAACAAAATGTATATGAATTGTTGAATGGAACACCAATTTGCTCTGTAAACTTGCACCCAAATCACAAAAAGAAGTAAGATTTTCCTTCAGGAGGGGAAAAAAAAAAAAAAAAACCTGTCCAGGTAAAATGATCTCTAAGGCCCCTATCTTCTTATGAAATTGCACTCATTTGAATACCACTTTCTCAGCAGTGGATCGTACATTGCAGTAATGTGCCTTAAAGAGCTTTCCTCTTTGGCCTAGACCAGCTAGGTCTTCTCTCACTTAGTCTTGTTGGTTGTTCCCAGTACAGGTCTTGCCATCCTGCTCCAACCAAGTTGTTGTTGTTAGGTGCCATCAACTTGGTCCTGATATGTAGTGACCTCACGTACAACAAACAAAGTTACTATTCACCGCCTCTCTTCATAGCCCCCTTTACTGGCTATTCCTAGATCCTTGGGTTCACTGACTAGAAATCACTTCAACAAACCCCCTCTCATTAGGGAAGACCTTCAATGATATGGATAGACATTGTGGTTACAACAGTGGACTCAAACACAGCAACAATTGTGAGGATGGCACCGGACTGGGCAGTGTTTTGTTCTGTTGTGCATAGGGTCACTATGAGTTGCAACCAGTTCAATGGCACCTAACAACAAACCCCTTCTCAGTACTGATCAGGCTTCAGTCACTCTCTTTCCTTCCTCTTGGATTCACTTCATCCCCATTCAGCCCAGATTCCGGGCTTCAGGACGTCTGCTACTCTCTTGCCAGCAACCCAGTGTCCTCACCCTCTGTTCTCTGCCACATCCACCTGGTAGTTTCTCAACTTAGGATCTGTCCAGCCATCCCAACCATCTGTTTTTTCTACTCCCAAACCTAGGCTGCCAAGATGGCTGCAGGAAATCATGCCATTGAGTGGACAGGAGCCACTGCACATTATCTTTTTAAGCCTTTGAATTTTTTCCCTCCCCTTCTGAAGCTGAAACTCCATCACCTTTCAAACTTTCAACTTCTTATGAATTGAATTATGTTCCCAAAAAATATTTGTCAACTTAGCTAAGCCAAGATTCTCAATATTATGTAATTATCTTCCATTTTATTACCTGAAGTACTTATCCTATGTGTTGTAAATCCTAACTTCTATGATGTTAATGAGGGAAGATTAGTGGCAATTATGTTAAAGAGGCAAAATGTAATCAGCAAGATTAGGTTTAATCTTGAATCAGTCTCTTTTGAGCTATAAAAGAGATTACACAATCAAGAAGACAGGGACTACTACCAACAAGAAAGAAAAGCTAGGAGGGAAGTGCATTCTTTGGACCCAGGGTCCCTGTGCTGGGAACCCTCTAGACCCAGGGGAATATTGATGCCAAGACACATGGAGATCTCCAAGGAACACTGGGCTCACAGACGGTGAAAGGAGACAAAGTCCTTTCCCCAGAGCTAACAAAGAGCCTTCTCAAAGAGCTAGAGTCCTTGTGGTTTCCTAGTGCCACTCTGACAAGAATATACCACAAATGGGATGCTTCAAGAAACAGGAGTTTATTCTCTTACAGTTTGGAGGTTTTAAGTCTGAGTTCAAAGTGCCAGGCTCTAGGGGCTGGGTGAAAGCCCCTCAACCTTGGCTTCAACTCTGCCTCCTGCTCCCAGCCCACTGAAGCTGGAGGCTTTTCTTCACTCAACTGCTGGCTGCTGAGGCTGACAAGCCCCAGGTTGACAAGTAAAAAGGCACAGTCCCAATGTTATCAAACCACACAGCAGGCCATTCACTCAAGTCTACTGAAAGTCCCAAGGTCAGCAGAGCATGGTAGGCTGCTGAAAAATGGCACAGCTACATGCAGGGTTCAAGCGGGCCATGAGCTAGAGATCATTCCCAAAGCTGTTACTTATGTATGGGAAGCAGACCACATACCCAAAGCAGCTACTCAACTGCTCCAATAGATTCCATCATGGAGTTAATTACCAATCTCACCATGGAGAATAACTACATTCAGCTGCCCAGCCACTCAACCAGGCCCAGCCAAGTTGACACACAAGCTTAACCACCACAGCCTAAATTCAGACTACCAGCCTCCTAAACTGTGAGAGAATAAATTTGTTAATGCCATCCATCTGTGGTATTTCTATTATAGCAGCAGTAGATGATTAAGACTCACTTCCTTCTCAATCTGCTGCTCCCTCTCTGCTTCTACCTTCTTGCCAACGAACAAATTTGCTGAGCCTTGGTGGTTAAGATCTAGGCTCGGTTGGAATTGGAGTAGGGGAAAAACTGCAAATGAATTCAAACTCTTCAGTAGGATTGTTTATTTGGTGGTATTGGCAAATCGATTCTGTAACTATTTTACAAACCAAAAATAAATGAGTAAATGCCAACTCATATTTTAGGTATCTTCTAAGACTGAGTAAATGAATAAATGTGTTAATGTTGCTGGAAGCCAGAATTCTCACTGCAGAAGAAGAGACATATAAATATTTAATGGAAGGAGACAAGGAAAAAACTCCTGAAGGAACGGATTGGGATTGGAAGTATCAGTGTGAGCTCATTTCTGAAATATGTGTATGTATGTATATACACAGGAGCTCTGGTGGTGTAGTGCCTAAGGCACTACTTGCCTGCTAACCAGAAGGATGGCGGTTCAAACCCACCAGCCACTCCTCGGAAGGAAGGTTGGGCCATCTACTTCCATAGTGATACTGCCTCAGCAACCCAAGGAGGGGCCGCTATGAGTCGGGTCCGACTCGACGGCACATAACAACCACAACATGTACATACACATGTCATTGGAGACTTGTGTGCTGACATCCTGCTGAATAGCTTTCAGTGGACCTTCCAGACAGAGTGAGAAAAGCCTGGCAGTCTACTTCTGAAAATCAGCCAATGGAAAGATACGGATCACAAGGGTCCAGTCCACAGCCAATCACGGGGACGGTGCAGGACCAGGTGGCCTCGTTGTATGTGGGGGTCACCATGAGCCGGGGCTGACTCAGTGGCACCTAACAACAGCTGCAAAATGGAGTTATTGTATTACCTTTCCCTAAACCAGAGCCTTCACTGTACTCTTTGTCTCAGTCAGCAGTATTACCATTTTCATTATCATTACCCATATTTGTGGCCTCAGAGTCACTCTATATATAATCTCTCTCATCTGGACCTCCACATTCAATTAGTCACCATATCCTATTGACACTACCTATCTTTTTTTTTTTTTTTTAATTTTTATTGTGATTTGGGTGAAAGTTTACAGAGCAAATTCATCTTCCAGACAGCAGCTCACATACATTTTGTCTCATGACATTGGCTGCAGTTTTTCACAGTGTACCAGCTCTCTTCCTACTTCTTCCCCATAGTTACCTCATCCCTGTGTCCTACCCTCCCATGCCTTCCTGCCCCGCCCCCACCAGTCTCCCTGGGCATACACAGCCCTTCTAGTCTCTCATGATTGATCTTTCTAAGGAGTGTATCTACATAATGTGAATGTTTAGCTCATATGCCTGTCTTTTGTTTGGCTAGAAGCCACAGGAGTGGGTTCAATTCCAGAGCCAAAGGACAGCTAGGGGCCACAGTCTCAGGGGTTCCATCAGTCTCTTATCAGACTAGCAAATTTGGTCCCTTTTTCTTTTCTTTTTATGATTTTGAGTTTTGTTCTATATTGTTCTCCCACTCTATCCAGGATCTCCTACATAGATACCCTTCCGAGTGGTTGATAGTGGTAACCAGGCACCATCTAGTTCTTCTGGTCTCATAGTCATATAGGCTGAGGATCGCATGGTGTGCCATTCCCTTGTACTAATTGTTTCCAGTTGTCTTTGGTTTTCCTCATTCTTCTTTGCTCTGGACGAGGAGAGACCCATTGTTGCATCTAGATGACTGCTTGCAAGCTTTGAAGATCCCGGTCGCTACTCGCCAAAGTGACGCTACCTACCTCTTAAGTAAATCCATACGCTTGTCTCCATTCCCTTGGTTCAAGTTATCATCATTTTTCTTCTAAACTATTAAATCTTCCCTTCCACGCTTCAGTCTTGGTAATCCTGACTTTTCTTCCATAGGGAAGCCAAGGTAAGCCTATTAAAAGGCAAATCTACCATACGACCCAGCAGTTCACTACTAGGTATATACTCAAAAGAAGTGAAAACAAGGATGCAAACATACACTTGTACACCGATGTTTATTGCAACATTATTCACAATAGCCAAAAGATGGAAACAAACCAAGTGTCCATCAAGAGATGAATGGATAACAAAATGTGATATATCCAAATAATGAAATATTATTCAGCCATGAAAAGAAATGAAGTTCTTATACATGGTACATATGATGAACATTGTCAAGTCCTGCGCCATCTTCACAATCTTTGGTATGCTTGAGTCCATTGTTGTAGCCACTGTGTATTTTGAGTGCCTCTAACTTAGGGAGCTCATTTTCCAGAACCATATTCTGCTGTGGGTATTTTGGAGCGTCTAGGGGCACGCCAGGTAAGTGAGCCGGGCGCTGTGGAAGGCAGGTGTTGGAATAGCTGGGGGAGACCAGGAAGTGAACGGAGACATTTGGAAGAGCTAAGGGAAACAAACTTGTCTGTCAGTTTATCGTACTGTGGTGGCTTACTTGTTGCTGTGAGGCTGGAGGCAATGCCAGCAGGGTTACTCATAGTGGACAGACTCAGAAGAAGGAAGAGGCCATCCACTTCTCAAAGAATTGGCCAGAGAAAACCTTATGAATAGCAGTGAAACACTGTTTGGCATATTACTGAAAAACGTTATGAATAGCCCTGAAATAGTGTCTGATATAGTGCTGGAAGATGAGTCCCTCAGGTCGGAAGGCACTCAAAATACAACTGGGGAAGAGCTGCCTCCTTCGAGTAGGGCCGACTTTAACAATGTGGATAGAGTAAAGCTTTGGGGACCTTCGTTTGCTGATGTGGCACATCTCAAAATGAGAAGAAACAGCTGCAAACACCCATTAATGATCAGACCATGGAATGTATGAAGTATGAACCTATGAAAATTTTAAGTTGTCAAAATTGAAAGGAACACCTAAAGATTGATATCCTAGGCATTAGTGAGTTGAAATGGCCTGGTTTTGGCCATTTTAAATCAAACAACCATAGGATCTACTATGCCAGAAATGACAAACTGAAGAGGAATGGCATGGCATTCATCATTACAAAGAATGTATCAAGATTTATCCTGAAGTACAATGCCATCAGTGATAGGATAATATCCATATACCTACAAGGAAGACTAGTTAATATTACTGTTATTCAAATTTATGCACCAAAGCCAAAGATGAGGAAACTGAAGATTTTTACCAACTTCTGAAATGGATGAACCAAGAAATCAAGATGTGTTAATTAGCATTGGTGATTGGAAAGCAAAAGTTGGAAACAAAGAAGAATCACCAGTAGCTGGCAAATAAGGCCTTGGTGATGGAAATAAATCTGGATATCTCATGATAGAATTTTGCAAGATCAACAACTTATTCATTGCAAATACCTTTTTTAAACAACAAAAATAGTGGCTATACATGTGGACTTCATCCAGTGGAGCACACAGGAATCAGATTGATTACATCTGTGGCAAGAGGTGATGGAGAAGCCTGATATCTTCAGCCAAAACAACGCCAGGAGCTGATTGTGGAACAGACCATCAACTGCTCATAGGCAAGTTCCAGTTAAAGCTGAAGACAATTTTTAAAAGTCCATGAGAGCCAAAATATGACCTTGAATATATCCCTCCTGAATTTAGAGATCATCTAAAGAATAGATTTGATGCTTTGAACACCAATGACCGAAAAACAGAGGAATTGTGGGATAACATCAAGAACATCATCCATGAAGAAAGCAAAACGTTATTAAAAAGACAGGAAAGGAAGAAAAGACCAAACTAGATGCAGAAAAGATTCTGAAACTTGCCCTTGAATGGAGAGTAGCTGAAGCAAATGGAAGAAATGACAAGATAAAGGAGCTGAACAGAAGATTTCAAAGAGCAGCTAGAGAAGACAGTCTATTATTATAATGAAATGTGCAAAGACCCGGAGTTAGAAAACCAAAAGGGAAGAACACACTCAGCATTTCTCAGGCTGAGAACTGAAGAAAAAATTTAAGCCTCAGGTTGCAATATTGAAAGATTCTATGGGCAAAATATTGAATGATGCAGAAAACATCAAAAGAAGATGGAAGGAATACACAGAGTCACTATACCAAAAAGAATTGGTCGATGATAATCCGTTTCAGGAGGTGACATATGATCGAGAACTAATGGTACTGAAGGAAGAAATTGAAGCTGCACTGAAGGAATTAGCAAAAAAACAAGGCTCCAGTTATTGATGGAATACCCACTGAGATGTTTCAACAAATGGATACTGCACTGGAGGCACTCACTCAGCTATGCCAAGAGATTTGGAAGACAGCACCTGGCCAACTGACTGGAATAGATCCATATTAGTACCCGTTCCACAGAAAGGTTATCCCCCAGAATGTGGAAATTACTGAACAATATCATTAATATCACATCTTACCAAAGATAATTCAAAAATGGTTGCAGCAGTATATTGACAGAGAACTTTCATAAATGCAAGCTGGATTCAGAAGAGGACATGGAATGAGGGATATCATAGCTGATGTCAGGTAGATCTTGGCTGAAAGCAAAGAATACCAGAAAGATGTTTACTTGTTTTATTAACTATGCAAAAGCATTTGGTTGTGTGGATCATAACAAATTATGGATAACATTGAGAAGAAGGGGAATTCCAGAACACTTAATTGTACTCATGAGGAACATGTACATAGACCAGGAGGCTGTCATTTGAACAGAACAAGGAATACTGCATGGGTTAAAATCAGGAAGGGAGTTTGTCAGGGTTGTATCCTTTCACCATACTTATTCAGTCTGTATGCTGAGCAAATAATCCAAGAAGCTGGACTGCATGAAGAGGAACATGGCATTAGGATTGGAGGAAGGCTCATTAACAACCTGCAATATGCAGATGTGTTCAGCTGGGTTCTCTACAGAAGCAAAGCAATAAAGCTTATAGAGAGAGAGAAAAAAAAAACTATCTTAGGAAAAGGGCTCACACACTTATAGAAACTGGCAAGTCCAAAGTTCTTGGATCAAACGTCAAGCTGGAGGCTTTTCCCAGCCCATGCGGGGGCTGACGAGCTCAAGGTTGGCAGGCAGTATACCAGCTGTTGGCGCCAAAGAATGATGAATCCAAGATCACCAGGCTGGATGGTGGATTGTTTGCTCACGGACAGTTGTACGCAGCACAACAGGATCCTGATCTACAGAAGAGTGTCTCATTTTCCCAGGATGTCCATAAATATGAAGCAGGCCACACCCCTAGGGAAACTCCCTTTCCACAGATTGTCTGCTCAAAACATATACATCTGGTCCTATCAGGAATAAGCCACATCACAACTGCTTACACCACTCAGAATTGTGGTCCAGCCAAATTGACACACAACTCCAACTATCACAGTAGACAACACAACTTTGCTTGCTGAAAGTGAGGATGATTCTTATAAGTAAGCACTTACTGTTGAAGACTGAAGACTACAGCCTGCCGTTTGGATTACATCTCAATATAAGGGGAAAAAAAATCCTCACAACTGGACCAATAAGCAGCATCATGGTAAATGGAGAAAAGATTGAAGTTCTCAAAGACTTCATATTACTTGGTTCTACAATCAACATGCATGGAAGCAGCAGTCAAGACATCAGAAGACGTATTGCACTGGGCACATCTGCTGCAAAGACCTCTTTCAAGCTGAAGAGCTAAGATGTCTCCTTGAAGACTAAGGTGTGCCTCACCCAAGCCATGGTATTTTCAATCACCTCATATTCATGTGAGAGCTGGACAATGAATAAGGAAGACTGAAGAAGAATTGATGCTTTTCAGTTGTGGTGTTGGTGAAGAATGCTGGGACTACCATGGACTGCTAAAGGAACTAGCAAACCTGGTGTTCTCTTCAGCAGCACGTATACTAAAATTGGAACGATATAGAGAAGATTCGAATGGCCCCTGTGCAAGGATGACATGCTAATTCATGAAGTGTTCCATATTTTTGACAAAGTGTCTGTGAGATGCTGTATGAAAAGTGAATTTGCTCTGTAAACTTCCACCCAAATCACAATTAAAAAAAAAAAAAAAAAGTTCAAAACAAAGGACAAGAATCAGCCACTTTGTCCTGGAGGAAGTGCAACAGGAATGCTCCCTGGAGGCCAGAATGGCCAGACTTCGTCTCACTTGCTTTGGTGATGTTGTCAAAAGGGACCATTCTCTGGAGAAGGATATCATGCTTGGTAAAGTGGAGGGTCAATGGAAAAGGGGAAGGCCAACAAGATGGACTGACACAGTGGCTGCAGTGATGGGTTCAGGTACGGCAGCGATCGTCCTGGTACAAGACCAGGCAGCGTCTTGTTCTATTGTACATAGGGTTGCTAATGAATTGGAACGACTCAGCAGCATCTAACAACAACACATGGAACAACATTCTGTTGTGATCCACAGGGTTTTCACTGGCTAAATTTGGAAGTCGATCACCAGGCCTTTCTTTCTAATCTGTCTTAGTGTGGATCACCAGGCCTTTCTTTCTAATCTGTTTTAGTGTGGATACTCCACTAAAACCTGTCCACCACGCGTGACCCTGATGGTATTTGAAATATCAGTGGCATAGCCTCCAGCCTCACAGAAATATGCAAGCCACCACCGTCTGACGGACTGACAGATGGGTGACGGAGCTCAGACACCAGGCAGCCAAAAACAGTAGCAAGTCACAAGCAGCTTTCTCTCATTGAAACACTATTTTTATCTGAGACAGAAACACACTATGGGTTATTTAAAAAGTAATGTGTTGGGAAACGGATTTCTATTTAAATGGCCATTCAATCAGCCAGTTAATAAATATTCATTCAGAGACTCTTCCAGTCTCAAAATGTCAGAGGCAATTCGGTAATTCTTGTCCTGCTGGAATTCTCCCTGAAAATAAGAACACCAAACAGAACTTCAAACTCCATTTTTTACTAAAGTAGAGACATCTCACATCCAAAAACAACAAATAGAACAAACAGATGTCAAATAATGTGTAAGTCAAACAAAAATGGGAAGATGTTGACAGATGATGCCGTCGGCTGCAGATCTCCGACAAAGCAAACAAGCGTATTTCTCCATCCGCTGAGAAGCAGAATCAGTGTTCCCTAAATGGAACAGTGAGATCAGCTTTTGGTATAATATGTAAGCAATCTTGGCTAACCCCTAGGTCACACAGATTTTCTCCCTTTTTAAATAAAAATGTTATGCTTCGGTGGCAAACTGCCTAAGGCATTTGACTGCTAACCAGAAGGCTGGCTGTTCAAACCCACCAGCCAGCCACTCAGAAGGAAGACTGAGCATTCGCTTCCATAGAAACCTAAGGAGGGGTCCCTGTGAGTTGGAACTGACTCCACGGCAGTGAGTTTGTTTTTTCAGTCATACTTTTAGCTCTCATTCAGATCTGTGAGCCATTTTGAGTTAATTTCTGAATGAGCTGTGAGGTACAGGTCTAAGTTCATTTTTTCACATATGGATATCCAGTTGTTCCAGCAGCACTTGTTGAAAATACTACATTTCCTCATTGAATGGCTTTGGTGCTTTTGTTGAAAATCAATTGACCATAAATCTAGGGGTTATTTCTGGACTCTCAGTCTGTCCCATGACACTAATACTGTGTCTGTCCTGACATCAATACTACATTGTCGCAACTACTTGATTACACTCTCTCCATTTATTTAGATCTTTTTAAATTACTTGCAGCTACATCTTGTAGTTTTCAGTGTACCAGTTTCATACTTTCTTTGTTAAATTTATTCCTAACTATTTATTATTTTTATGCTACCGTGACTTGTTAATCTTATTTTTCATATTTTCATTGCTAATATAGAGAAATATGATTGATTTTTGTATATTGACCCTATATCATATGACCTTGGTAAACTCACTGATTAGTTCTAGTAGATTTTTTAAGTAGGTTTCTTAGGATTTTCGACATGCAAGACAGTTTTGTTTCTTCCTTTCCAATATGTGCATTTAATTTTTCTTCCCTTATTTCATTGGCTAGAGCCTCCAATGCAACGTTGAGTAGAAGGGGTGAGAACAGATATCTTTGTCTTGTTCCCAGTCTTAAGCAAGTTAGAAAATTTTCTATTTCATCTAAATTGTCTAATTTATTGGCATAGAGTTGTTCATAAATTCCCTTATGAATATTTGTCATTTCTGAAGGGGCTATAGGAAGATATCCTCCCTTTCATTCCAGATTTCAGTAATTTGTGTCTTTTCTCCACTGATTTTCTATATTGTTTCTGTTTTCTGTTTCATCACTTTCCTCTCTGATTATATAATGTCCTTTCTTCCACTTATTTTGCTCTTTTTCCCCTAGATTCTTGAAGTGGAAGCTTCAATTACTGATTATAAATTTTCCTTCCTTTCTAATATAAATGTTTACAGCTATAAATTTCATTAACAGCTATAAATTTCCCTTAACACATTGCTTTAACTGCATCCCATAATTTTTTTTTTAATGTTGTGTCTTTGTTTTCATTCAGTTCAAGATATTTTCTAATTTTTCTTGTGATTTCTTTTTTGACCCATGGGAAATGTATTGAGAAATGTATTGTTTAATTTCCAAATAACTTGGATTTCTTAAATTTATTTTTGTTGTTGTTTTCTAATTCAGTTCTATTATGGAGAGCATACATTGTATGATTTTAATGCTTGTAAATTTATTGAGACTTGTCTTATGGCCTGGCATATTGTACAGAATAAATTTTTAATAAAAGAAAAAAGTAGGTGAAAAACTGAACATAGTAAAATTCTACATTTTATTTAAGAAAGAACGGACTATAAGTATATCTGGGCATTTGCTCGTATTTACACAAACAAGATAAATAAGAAATTAATAAAATGGTTTGCTTTTTTTTTTTTTTTTTAACCTTTTATTGGTGTGGAAAGTGGTGCAGGTTTTTTTTAAAAAAAAAAAAAAAAAAAATTAGAGAACCAGTTAAATAAAAAATAAGAAAATATAATATCCCTATCACCAAGAGAGGAGCTCTGGTAGTATAGTGCCTAAGGCACTTGACTTCTAACCAGAAGGCTGGCGGTTCAAACCCAGCTGGAGGAAGGAAGATGGGGCAATCTACTTCCATAGTGATACTGCCTTGAAAACCCAAGGAGGGGTCGCTATGAGTCGGGTCTGAGTCAACAGCACATAACAACAACAACATCACCAAGAGATGATCACAGTTCACATTCTAGTTTTTAATCTTTCCAAATCTTTTTATAAATACAAATATATTATTCCTAAAATGAGATCATATTATACATACTGTTTTATAACCAACTTTAGTTAACAGTCTTCACCTTTTCATGTTTGTTTTTACTTTTGAATTATGTAAATACAGTATAACTATTCAAAAAATAAAATAAATTTAAAAGGCACAATTCAATCAATGTTTCTGGAACAAAAATAAACAAAATTCTTGAATCTCTATATTAAAAAAGTCACACCTTGTCCCAGAAAAATTGACCAGAAAAATGCCCTATGCTCTGCTTTTTCAAAGGTGACATTCAAGCATCTGGGAAATTTTTCAAATATTTCAACATGAAGCATGTGTTTTCCATGCTCCTTTATTGAAAAACCTATTAGAGAATGAATTTAAGTCATTCAAGGGGTAAATGGAGACAACAGCATCAAAAAGTCTCATAACACCCACTGCCATGGACTCGATTCTGACTCACAACAGCTCTATAGGACAGGGGAGAACTATCCCATTGAGTTTCCAAGGATGTAAATCTTTACTGCCTCCTCCTTTCCCATGGAGTGCCTGGTGGTTTCGAACTGCAGACTTTTTGGTTAGCAACCCAATGCTTTTAGCATAGTGCTACCAGAGCTCCTTAAAAGGGCTCATAGATCATAGATAATATTAAATTCATTTTATTCTGAGTTAGGATGTTTTTAAATATGAAAACTATTGTTACAGAGGAGAATGAAATATTAATGAACCTAGGAATGCATTAAGTATATTTATAATAATAATTGCAACCTTAGCAAAAGAAATTATTTTAAGTTGATAAATCAAGAAATGAAAGTATAAATGTATTTAAAGGTACAAAAATAAGCACCATAAAAAATAACTCAGTTTTGTGGATTGTGGAGGGGGATAAAACGAGAGTTGAGGAAGGGGAAGTGGGGAATATAAATTTATTTGCCCATTGTTCACAGTCAGGAATCGATAGATAACTGTCTAAAAAGAGAGAAGATGGTACAGTATATGAAATTGTGGTCACAAAAACAACCACTGTATCTAAAATGGAAGCCTCTCAACTCGGCACACACACATTCATAAAGCAGACAGTTCATATAATGGAAGTTTATTTTTAAGCTATAAACAAAAAGCTCTTAAAAATGGTAAGGACTTTTTAAAAAGTGTTGTTAAAAAAATTGTAAAGTATAATAACAGAACTATGACCAAACGTGTCATATCAATAAATGTAAATTGGATAACCTCACCCATTGAATAGTGATCAGATTAAGTCACAAAACAAAACCCACCAACGATATGGCATACCCAAGAAATACATCTCAGACAAAGTGACCAAGACCGAAAATGTAAGAATGGGCAAAGGGGCTCTAAAAAACCAAAAAAACAAACTCACTGCCGTCAAGTCAGATCTGACTCAAAGTGACCCCTCCTTGGGTTTCTGAGGTGTTTGTTATCTCTATGAAAGTAGATTGCCCAATCTTCCTTCAAAGGAGTGGCTGGAGTTTGAACCACCAGCCTTCTGGTTAGCAGTCAAATGCCTTAGGCACTACACAGACAAAAAAAACTCCTGTCAGAGGAGCTCTAGGCAGATGCAAACAAAAAGAATAGGAGGTCATTGTCTTAGTATCAGATAAGACAGAACTTGAGGCCAAAAACAAGACAAACTCTGAGAAAGCTGAACTATACAATGAACCTCTAATTGTTACAGATTCTCTATACCACATAACATGTTATCAACTATGTTATCAATTCAAAAAGTGAAAAATGACGGGAAATACAAGGAGAATTAGAAAAATACATTAGTATAACCCACTACCATCGGTTGATTCTAACTCATAGTGACCCTATAGGACTGAATAGAACTACCCCCTAGGGTTCCCAAAGCTATAAATTTGTAATGAAGCGGACTGCCTCTTCTTTCTCCCAGGGAGCAGCTGGTAGGTTCAAACCACCAACCTTTTGGTTAGCAGCCCAGTGCTTTAACCATAATACCATCAGAGCTCCTTATACATTAGTATCCAAAACCCAAATCAAACTCACTGCTGTAGAGTCAGTGCTGACTCATAGCAAGCCCTCCTTGGGTTTCCAAAGCAGTATCTCTGGGAGCATAGTGCCTAAAGGCACTTGACTGCTAACCAGAAGGCTGGTGGTTCAAATCCACCAGCCACTCCTCGGAAGGAAGATGGGGCAATCTACTTCCGTAGTGATACTGCCTCAGAAACCAAAGGCAGGGTCGCTATGAGTTGGGTCCGACTCCACGGCACATAACAACAACAACAACATCTCTATGGAAGTAGATTGTCCCATCTTCCTTCCGAGGAGTAGCCGGTGGGTTTGAACCACCAGCCTTCTTCTGGTTAGCAGTCAAATGCCTTAGGGACTATGCCACCAGAGCTCCCATACATTAGAGCTCCCATACATTAGGATAGGAGATTTTATTTCACTTTTCTTTGATCAAGTGGACAAAAATTAAGTAAAACAAAACAAAACAAAAATATATATATAACACTAAAACCTAAAGAAAGAAAATATATATCCTCTGCAAATGCTCATGAAACACTCACAAAATTGTTCCCATATTACAACACAAAGCAAAAGAATAAATTTATAAATAAATCAATCTCAAAAAGTAAAAATAGAAAAACAACACACTCTGATGAAAAGCAATAAAACTATGCATTATTAATATTATCTGGGAGGTAAAAACCTAAACCTGCCACTGAAAATCAAAAAGTTGTCAAATCTTTGGTCACAGAAGAAATCAAAAATAAAATTGCAAACTAAAGAAGAACATATTCAAATTTAAGATTGAAAGCAGTGCTTAAATGACAATTCATAGCATTAAACACTTACAGTAATGAGCAGGAAAGGGTAACAATGACTAAATGTAGCATCTGTAGTAGGCAGCATTCCAAAAGTAACCTCCCAGGATTCCCATCTCCAGGTTATTCAGTCAAACACTAGCCTAAAACCAAACCTAACTCACTGCCATTGAGTTTATTCCATTCAGAGGGACCCCTCCTTGAGTTTCCAAGGGAGTATCTCTATGGAGGTAGATTGCCCAGTCTTCCTTCTGAGGAGTAGCTGGTGGGTTTGAACTGCCAGCCTTCTGATTAGCAGTCAAATGCCTTAGGTACTAGGCCACTAGAGTCCTCCTATGAAAAGGACTTTGGAAGTGGAAGTAAAGTTACTAATCAGCTGACTTTAAAATAAAGGGGAGCTCTGGTGGCGTAGTGCCTAAGGCATTTGATAGCTAACCAGAAGCCTGGTGGTTCAAACCCACCAGCCACTCCTCAGAAGGAAGGTTGGGCAATCTACTTCTGTAGAGATACCACCTCAGAAACCCAAGGAGCGGTCTCTATGAGTCGGATCCAACTCAAGGGCAGTGCGTTTTGTTTGGTTTTTAAAATAAGGAGATTATTTTAGATAATTTGTGCACTCACTTGGTTATGCCAAGAGATTTGGAAGACAGCTACCTGGCCAACTGACTGGAAGAGATCCATATTTGTGCCCATTCCAAAGAAAGGTG
>NW_006922584.1:300198-303213 GCF_000298275.1 Orycteropus afer afer
AGAGGGGGAGACCTTCAATGAGATGGATTGATACAGTGGCTGCGATGATGGGCTTGAGTATAGCAGGGATTGTGGGGCTGGCGCGGGATCAGGCAGTGTTTCATTCTGCTGTGCATGGGGTCGCTATGAGTCAGAAACGACTCGACGGCACTTAACAACAACAACAACAATGTGTGCAGATCTGATGTAATCACATGAGACATTAAAATCCGAAGAAGCAGGCAGACAAGTTAATCAGAGAGATGGGGCAAAGAGGAGGCAGGAGAGATGAGGCAGAAAGGAGGTTAGCAAGATCAGAATCATGAGAAAGACTCAACCCACCTCTGAAAATGGAGGAAGAGGGGCCTAAGCCAGGGAATGCTAGTGGCTTCTAGAAGCTGAGAGCAACCCCAGCCAAAAGCCACCAAGGAAACGGAGACCTCAGTCCTACAACCACACAAACTTGAATTCAGTCAGCAACCTGAATGAACTTGGAAGTAGATTCTTTCCCAAAGTCCAACTGGCTGATAAGATAAAAGCCCAACTAGCCAACACCTTGATTTTGGCCTTGAGGTACAGAACTTCTGACCTATAGAAATAGGAGATAATAAATTTGTGTTGTTTCAAGACCCTACATTTGTAGTAATATGATATGGCAGCAATAGAAAACTAATACAATATCCAACTCAAGATGTTAGGAAAAAAACAAAGTCAAGGAGAGCAAGGGATAAGAATTAATAAGTTTAGAAACAGAAGATAATTAATTAAAGGACAAACACAAAGCAATTAACGCATCTGAGAGCTGGATGAACTGTGATGAACTCTACATAATCTGGCAGGGAGTTAAAAATGTTTCAACTTGATGGGCCTCCTGCTAACCAGAAGGTTGGAGGTTCAAACCCACCAGTTACTCCTCAGAAAGAAGATTAGGCAATCTGCTTCTGTAGAGATACCACCTCGGAAACCCAAGGAGGGGTCGCTATAAGTCAAATCGACTTGTCAACAGTGAGTTTGGTTTTTTTTTTTTTTTGGTCTCCCAGGCCAGTGGCCAAGGGTGGGCAAGGCAGTCAAGGACAAAATGCATATTCTTAAACAAGAAGACCCTTCTTTATTTAATAGCCAAGCTTGGTTCTAAAAACAGTCACCTTTGTAATCTCTGAAGTATAATAAACCCAAGTACTAGAAGGATTGCAGTGAGAAAAGCTGTGAGCACCACTTGCTCCCTGCACTGCACCTGGGAGCACAGGCTGTGACCCGCAGGCCCATCTGCTTCACTCTCCTCTCCTTTCTAGCTTTTCCACCCTTGTTTTCAACTTTTGCTTGGATCTACTACCATCAAGTGCTTTGACTGAAGCCATAAAAGACTACACTGGTCATTTGAAAAAATAGCAAAGAGTGAAAGTGTTGGCTAACCAAATCAAGGAAAAAAGGGAGAAAATGCAAATGCACAAAATAAGCAATGACAAATAGGAAATAGACACAGATTCAGAAAATATAAAGAGGATTCATAAAAAACTACTTGGCTTAGCTCTGTGCCATTACATTTAAAGACATGGGTGAGATGAATAATATTCTAGACAGTATACATTATTCTTCTTTTGAGTATTTCACATTCTTTACTTTAACTGTGTTCATGAGGAACCTGTATGTAGACCAAGAGGCTGTTGTTTGAATAGAATAAGGGGATGCTGCATAGTTAAAAATCAGGAAGGGTGTGTGTCAGACTTGTATCTTTTCACCATACTTATCCAATTTGTACTTTGAACAAATAATCCAAGAAGCTGGACTATGTGAAAAAGAATGCAACATAGGATTGGAGGAAGACTCATTAACAACCTGTGATATGCAGATGACACAACCTTGCTTACTGAAAGTGAAGAGGACTTCAAGCACTTACTGATGAAGATCAAGGACTACAGTCTTCAATATGGATTACACCTCAACATAAAGAAAACAAAAATCCTAACAAATGGATCAGAAAGTAATATGATAAACGGAGAAAAGATTGAAGGTGTCAAATATTTCATTTTATTTGGATCCTGATTCAACAGTCATGGAAGCAGCAGTCAAGAAATCAGATATCATATTGTACTGAGAAAATCTGCTGCAAAATACCTCTATAAAGTGTTAAGGAGCAAAGATGTCACTGTGAAGACCAAGGTGTGCCTAACCCAACTCATGGTATTTTCATTTGCTTTATATTCATGGGAAAGTGGACAATAAATGAGGAAGCTCAAAGAAGAGTTGATGTTTTTGAATTGTAGTGTTGGAGAAAAATACTGAAAGTATTGTGGACTGCCAAAAGAACGAACAAATATCTCCTGGAAGAAGTGCAGCCAGAATGTTCCTTAGAAGTGAGAATGGACAGACTTTGTCTGACCTACTTGGGTCATGTTGTCAGAGGGACCACTCCCTGGAATGCTTGGTAAGGTGGAGGGCTAGTGTAAAAGGGGAAGATGCTCAACAAGATGGATTGACACAGTGGCTGCAGTGAGGGGCTCAAGGACAGCAAGGATTGTGAAGATGATGCAACAACAAACACAACACACTGCCATCGAGTCAGATCTGACTCATGGTGACCCCTCCTTGGATTTCTGAGGCAGTATCACTATGGAAGTAGATTGCCCAACCTTCCTTCCTAGCAGTGGCTGGTGGGTTTGAACTGCCAGCCTTCTGGTTGGCAGTCAGGTACCTTAGGCACTGTGCTACCAGAGCTCCTGAAGATGGTGAAGGACAGGGCAATTTCATCTGACCAGTAATTCTGGTTGTTATTGAGTTTTTGGATTTTGTTCCACGTTTTCCCTCCCACTCTATCTGGGATCTCCGGATTTGATCCTTTCCTGAGTGGTTGGTATTGGTAGCTGGGCACCATCCGGTTCTTCTGGTCTCGAGGGCCATCGTGTCCTAGGGCTGATTGCTTCTAAATGCCCTTGGGTTTTTTTTTTTTTTTTTTTCGTTCTTCTTCACTTCTGACACTAGGAGACCATTAGCTGCATCTTAGATTGCTCCTTGAAAGCTTTTAAGACCCCAGTCGCT
>NW_006922584.1:303918-335469 GCF_000298275.1 Orycteropus afer afer
ACAACAACAACAACATCCATGAACAAGGCAGGTTCTTCCATTTATGTAGAACCCTTGTTGTCTCTTGTAGCAATGTTTTATAGTTTTCTCTGTATAGGTCTTTTGTGTCTCTGGTGAGGTTTATTCCTAGATATTTTACCTTTTTCGTAGCTGTAGTAAATGGTATAGTTTACCTTATTTCTTTATCAGAGGGGTCCTTGCTAGTGTAGAGAAATCCAACTGATTTTTGTGTGTTGATCTTGTATCCTGCCACTTTTCTGAACCTCTCTATTAGTTCCAGTAGTCTTTTTATTGAGTCCCTTGGGTTTTCTATGTATAGGATCATATCATCTGCAAATAGACATTATAGACCATCCTTCCCACTTCCACCCAAGCTTTTCTCTTGACTTCAATGACATTATAATGTTCTAGTTCGGTTTCCCTTCCCAATTAGTTCTGCCCCTTTTGACTTTTCTTCTTTTTCTCACCATATGAATGCAGGACACCAAATACAATGTTTCTTTGGGTCACCACATTGCACTATATCAGAGGACACCATTCAGATCAGAGTCTTTGTGAATGGTATCCTCTAGTGTTGTGCAGTGCACAGCCTGGAAAGATGTACACACCAGCCCTGTACCTTCTGGACCTCTCTTGTCTACGCTACTGACTGCAGTTACTTTCCCTCTGCAGATTTTCCCCAAAATGTCCTTGGCAGTTTCTGCCCTGCACCATTGGAGAATCTGGTGGTGCAGCACACATCCCCCAACAACCTGCCCTTGCAGGAGTCTCTGTCCCCCTACCCCTCATTGCCCACAGGCATCAGTGAGGCAGACTCAATGGATGTGTCCTTGGCACTAACAATACACAAATCTATGAATGAAGAGTCTTCTTGCTAAAGAGTCTCTCTGCTCTCAATTGATTGATGACTAGAAAGTTTCTGGACTTAGTTGTAAGCAACTTGAAATTTTCTTATAACCTTAAGAGATGCAATTTGGTATTATATTTTTGTGTGCCAGATTAGGGAGGCACATTACTTCATTCAACTCTCATAACAATCATATGGATGTAGGCATTTCCATGCTCTGAGGTCTGAGGTTCAGAGAAGTGCTATAATCTGCCTGAGGCCACACAGCTAATAACTGGTAGAGTTGGAATTTGGACCAGGTCCATCAGACTTCAAAGCCACATTCCTTCTACTTTATAAATAGCCTCTCAATATAACCTACCGCCATGATGAGTTCAGGACAGAACTAAATAAAACTAACATTGTATCTTACTGTACAATTTTTAAAAATCCTTTCCTATATATGATTTTGTGGTAGTTAAATTTGTATGTCAGTGTGGCTGGGCCTGGTTAAGTGGCTGGGCACCTGGTGGTAGTTATTCCCCATGATGAGACTGGCAATCAACTCCATGGTGGTATCTACCACAAGCAGCTGAGTAGCTAGCTGCTTTTGGAATATGGTCTGCTTCCTGCATATAAGAAGAAGCCTTGGGGATAGTCTCTAGCTTATGGCATGCTTGGACCCTGCATGTAGCCATGTCATTGTTCAGCAGCCTGCCATGCTCTGCCGACCTTGGGACTTAGAATATACTTGAATTAGTGGCCTGCTGTGTGTTTTGGTAACATCAGGACTGTGCCTTTTTAGTTGTCAACCTTGGGTTTGTCAGCCTCAGCAGCTAGCAGCTGTCTGAGTGAAGAAACACCTCTAGCTCCAGTGGGCCGGGAGCAGGAGGCAGAGCTGGACCCCAATGTTGAGGGGCTTTCACCCAGCCCCTAGAGCCTGGCACTTTGCACTTGGACTTAAAGCCTCCAAACTGTAAGAGAATAAAACTCCTGTTGGTTAAGGCCATCCCATTTGTGGTATATTCTTGTCAGAGTGGCACTAGGTAACCAGAACAGATTTAAAGCTATTTATAACCATGAGCAGTAAATAGTAGTGTTATCCTTAAATTTAGATATAAAAACTGAAAATCAAAGAGAATAAAATGACTTCTCATTTGCATAATGAGAATCACTGTGCTAAAAAGGAAGAACTAGGATCCAAATGCAAGTCTTCTCTCAGGATTCCATTCTTGGCACCATACTCTGCTTCACTAAATGCTGTCTCACGTAGAACATGTGAGCTGGGGGGAAGGAAGGGCAAGGGTAGTACCTTTTTCAATTTTGCCTGCATTAACCTTTAGTGAGCTCTGATGGTGCAGAGTGTTAAGTGCTTGCCTGCTAACGGAAAGGTTGGTGCTTTGAACCCACCCAGTGCTCTGTAGGAGAAAGACCAGGCAATCTGCTCCCATAACGATTGTAGCCTAGAAAACCCAAGGGGAAGTTCTAGTCTGTCACATGGGCTGGTTATGAGTTGGAATCCACTGGAAGGCAACTAACAACAGCCTCTAGCATCCTTGGTGGTCAAGTAATGGTTCATTTGGGAGCTCTGGTAGCGTAGTGCCTAAGGCACTTGACTGCTAACCAGAAGGCTGGCAGTTCAAACCCACCAGCCACTCCTCAGAAGGAAGATGGGGCAATCTACTTCCATAGCAATACTGCCTCGGAAACCCAAGGAGAGGTCGCTATGAGTCGGGGCCGACTCGACGGCACATAACAACAACAACAATGGTTCATTTATGCAGTAAATTTTGGGGGCACCTACTATGTGCCAGTCACTGAAAATACAACAGGAAACAAAGACTGTCATGATCCCTGAACTCACAGACTTACATGCCATCGGAAGGGAAAAACAACTAATATTAGACAGTGAAATGTGCTAGAATACAGGCAGCGGGAAGTAAGAGATAGGAAAATTTAGAAAGAGTTTAGAATATGCATTTGAACTATAGTGTTGGCAAAGAATATTGAATAGGCCATAGACTGCCAGAGGAACGAACAATCTTTCTTGGAAGTACAGCCAGGAGGCAAGACTTTATCTCCTGCACTTTGGACGTGTTACCAGGAGGGACCAGTCCCTGGGGGACATCATGCTTGGTAAACTAGAGGGGTCAGCCAAAAAGAGGAAGACCCTCAAAGGGATAGATTGACACAGGGTTTCCAACAGTGGGCTCAAAATAGATTGCGGGTTGGCGTAGGACCCGGTAGTGTTTTGCTCTGTTGTACATAGGGCCTCTATGAGTCGGAACTGACTTGAAGGCTAACAACCAATTTAGATAGAGTGATCAGGGAAGGCGCCTGAGAAAGTGCTATTAATTGAATGAGTGAATGGCAACCTGCTAATGTATTAACTAGATTTTGTTGGCCAGTTGGCTGCTATGGCTCTAATGCTGAATAGCCTATGTAGATTATGTCCAAAGGGCAAGTGCAGACGCGAAGCACAAAGAAGAGTCACTTTAAATTCTTTCCATATCTCTGACCTTGTCTTAGCTGTCAGGGTCACACCCCCCAATTACCACGCCCATTCTCCTTCCGGACTTCCGGCCTGCGTATACGCAAGAGAAACTACAGAACGCATGCGCCCCTCTCCCGTTCAGCCCCGCCCCGACCCCTGCGCCCGCTCACGAGCGCTTGCCGTTTCTCTGGGAGGGGCGGTGGGCGGAGACAAGGCCAGCAGGCGCGCGCCCGTGCGCGCGCGCGCGCCGCGGGCGGGTCAGTGAAGCCGGCTGCTCTGGCACGTGATTCGGGACCGGCTTAGTCGCTTGGTGGCTCCATCAGTCTGTCCGTCTGTCCGCGGGTGCCATCATGGCGGACGCGGCAAGTCAGGTGCTCCTGGGTTCCGGCCTCACCATCCTGTCCCAGCCGCTCATGTACGTGAAGGTGCTCATCCAGGTATGAGTCGTCGCCATCCCCTTCCCCGCCTGGCGCCCTGTTGGATGGTCGCTGCCCACGGCGCCTGGGGGTCCGCTCCAGTCTTCCTGGGCCTTCAGTCTCCGGAGCTGCTGCTGCTCCTCCGCTGGCCCGATCTTCCCCGCGGGGACAACTTCCACCGTCCCCGAACCCTCTTCCGGGCCCTTCACGAGCTCCCTTCCCCGCCAAGCCCGCTCCCTCTCCGGTAGCCAACTGCCACCGTGCCCTGCGCGGTGGCTTCTCTGAACTTTGTTTTTTCTTCCCTGATGTTGATCCTGGCCGGTCGCCACCGAGAGCTTCCGCACCCTCTCCTCTCGACCCCTCTGAGATTAGCGTTCACCTCTCTCCCAGCTCCCTTCCCACCAGGAAAAAAAAAGAAAAAACAACCAAAAGCAAGATCGGAATATTCAGTTGAAGACATTTTAAATTGGAGCGGAAGTTCAAACCCATAGAACCAAGATTTTGTTCCCCCCTCCTTTTTTTTTTTGTTTGTTGCTTTTACTGCTGCTATTCTGTTCCGAGATTTTAGCACCAGATATTTAGATCAACACAAGGAGCTCATTCAGAAGTGGCGCTGAAGTGGTTGCCGAGTCTAATTTCGGAAGGATCCATTGAGCGCTCTCCAGTAGCCACCCATGTGGTTAATGACACTCAAAGTCACATTTTCCTGAGCTAGAAATCAGTTCAGTGATTCTTAGCGAGAATAGGTGTTAGTTTCTGGCATAGTGTGAAATAATTCTTAGATGATGTTTCATATTTGCAGGCAAGGAGGGCAGGTTTTCACTGAAGATGGACTGCCAGACAGTGTTTTCAATTCCTTTTCTCGATTTTCCCATGATGGGCAGGTCATTCATTTTTAAAACCTTAATTGAGAGTTTCAAACCTTAAGTTGACATAATTGTGTCAGGCATTGTGCCAGGAGAGGGGGCAGTTTTCTTGGAATTCCTGTTCTCAAGGACCTGGCAGTCTACCTTTCTGTCAAAAATTGGCAAGATCCCAGGGAGGGTCACGTCTTTTATTCTTGAGTTGATGTTAATCCACATTATTTGTTGCTGAGTTGACCTATGTTGATTCAGATTCCATATGTAAAAAGGCTTTTGTAAAATTAATTATTAGAACCCAGAACTTTGATTGAAATGTAGTTTGACATCTAAAACAGTGAGAATTGGCACATTTGGGGCTAGGTGGCATGTGACATAACAGCATTTTGCAGGACAGCTGGTATGATGGCAGTACTTCTGGAGGCAGGATTTTATAGTGACATAGTTCTTGTCTAAAAACTTGAATATCCCTAATTCTGATTTCACAAACGTATGTGTTGCCAAGTATCTCAGAGGTTTTGGTGAAATCCCCAAATACTCAATTTTTAAAAATATTTGCCCAGCACTTTTAGCCAGCTCAGGCAAGTTAATTGAACCGGTTAGGAATTGCAGCAGTAGATTCATTACTGGGTTATATAGAATCATTCTCTCAAGTATCCCTTTGGGACTAAAAATCCTGAATATATTGTAGAAATAAAATAGTAATCACTATTTTATGACTTCTTTAGAGGTAGAAGTCCATAACTCTAAAACGGCTTTCATTAATTGCTAATGACAGTCTGTCCATCTAACATGAACTTGGCTTGTAATTATTTCACAAGTTAATTATCCAACTATATCTCCATTTGCCTCTGAGAGCTCTGTCTTGCTAGCAGATTGGCAGTTGATACTGGCTTAGGATGTATCTTCTCAGTTTGTCCAAAATTTTAAAATACCCTAGATATTCTTTAAAAACTTTTTTTTTTTTAATTGTGATTTTGGTGAAAGTTTACAGAGCAAAATCACTTTCCATACAGCAGTTCACATACACTTTGTCTCATGACATTGACCACAATTCATCACAATGCAACAGCTCCCCTCCCACTTCCTCTCTATAGTTACCTCTTCCCTGTGTCCATCCCTCCATGCCCTCCTGCCCTCTGAGCTGTCTCCCAGTGCATAAGCAGCCCTTCTTTCTCCCTTGATTGTTTTCTCCAAGGGATCTCTAAAAACTTTTTGAGCCTCCTCGGTAAACTGTAGCTTTCCTAACATAGAAGTTCCTTTATTCTATTTGCAGTTTGATATTAGTCTCTCTCAGCTACATAAAATTTGAACCAAAAGGAAGTATGGAGTTTATTGAAACCAGTCTTACCATTCAATAAAATAAAGAAACTAACAACGATGATAGTTGATCATTGCCTTGGAAAACATACACTGCATTTTTACTTGTGTTAAAAATGTTAACCCTGATTTTGTTCTTTATTCAAGACCTTGCAACCAAAGAATTCTTGGGAATATTGCTTAGTGTTGATAGATTTCCTTGTTTTTAAAGGTGGGATATGAGCCTCTTCCTCCAACAGTAGGACGAAATATTTTTGGGCGGCAAGTATGTCAGCTTCCTGGTCTCTTTTGTTATGGTAGGTGTCTTTGATTTATTTAGAATTTGATGATGTTGACGACTGTGATATACAGAATACCACCCCAAATGTATAAATGGCAAAGAATGCATGTTTCCTTGAAATTCCCATGGAACCATTTCATCCGGAACTGAAATTCCCATGGAACCATTTCATCCAGAACTGAAATCTCTGCCCTGTGTTCTTAGCACAACACATTGCAAGCATCGATGGGAAGCGTGGGCTGTTCAAAGGCTTAACTCCACGACTGTGTTCAGGAGTCCTTGGAACTGTGGTCCACGGTAAAGTGTTGCAGGTGAGTGGGAAAGTGGTCATCCCATAGATTTCGATGACCTTTTATGCATCGTTTGTTGTACTCATCAAGAGTGATTCAAAGATATATTACAACCTTGGGCATTCCTCCTTTTAAAAAGCATTATCCTAAAATACCTATTCTTAGTTTTATCCAGGAAACAAGGAGCATTCTTGTAAAATGAAGTAGTTGATTTTGAACTATATGACCTTCTTTTGAACTATTCATTCTGAGAAGAAATTAAATACATTCACTTAATTGGTTTCCTGTATGTTCAGTTTATTTCTTTGAAGGAGGAAGAAGCTCGATAAAAACACATTTTCTTCCCTGAAGTTATTTTCCTCCTATTTCTAGTGTTACCCTAGTAAAATGTTTTCTGTTAAAAACTTACCAACTCACTATGTTCGAGTTGATTCTGACTTGAAGCAATACTGTAAGGACAGGGTTGAACTGCCCCATAGGGTTTCCAAGGCTATAAATCTTTATGGAAGCAGGCTGCCACATCCTTCTCTCGCAGAGCAACTGGTGGGTTTGAGCAACTGGACTTTCGGTTTGCTGTCAAGTGCTTTTACTGTTGCGCCACCAGGATTCCCTAAAAACTTCCAAAGTAAACGTAATAGTGTTGTGGTTATGTACCAGGGGAGAGAGAGGGACTGTGGCCTGCAATGAGGGCAGTGATTAACCTAGGTCAAGGCTGTTATGAGTATTTGCTTTTAATTAATTTTTATACTATACATTCATGTTTTGTATGCTACTCTGTATGTGTGTTGCGTGTCATAAAATTTAAGTTTGAGGGGAAAACAAACCCTTACCAAAGTGACTGTCAGCTGCATGATAATGGTAACTTTTGGAGAGGCGGGGAAGGCATGAGGGGTGGGACTTCCAGCTATCTGTGGTGTTTTATTTTAAGACCTTAAACAAAAAGAGCAAAATGTTAACATCTGTATAGTGTTGGTGGATACATAGGTCAGTTATTTTCTTCCTTTTCTGTGTGCTTGAGATGTTTTTGTTACATTTGTTTGTTTCTTAGTGATCCTTTTGTTTCTCTGGCTTCTTTGCACTTCAGATGCAGAAGCTTATCATGTAATTTTGGTGGTACTGGTTTCTCTGTTGACCTATAACAATATAGGCCTACTAAATGAACCCTTAAGGCAGTGTTTGGGAAGTGGCTCTGCAGACAGAGTTGTCTTTTGCTGTGTTGTAAGGTATTGGGGATTAAAATTCTGTAGTACCAGTTAGAACAGTCCAAGGACGGTTGTTCAGCATCAGTGTGGTTGAGAGGATAAGACTAATGGGTTTTCTTAATTATTCTGTCCCCTAGTGGCACCAGAGGCTATCTTATCCTCTGTGCTGTGACTCAAATGTGGCCATGCACGCTAACAAACATTTTCACCTTCTGCCATGTATTAGATAGGACAGACACCAACTCATTCTAAATAGTACTCTGTACAGTCTCCATTGTACTCTTTTAGGCTGTAATATTTCCTCAATAATAATGTTTCATCATCTGCTTGGCTTCCGTTTTAAATTCTCTTCAACTTCCATTGATGTGAGTTAGATCCGTTTTAATCAGTTCCTCACATGGAGGCTGTTACATTCTTCAATCCTTGTGTTCTTTATACCTACAGTCTCCAGGTTAGGTGTGCAACCTATAATTGTGAACAACCCCCAGGAAAATTTGAGGTACCTTCAGTGATTCATGGGAGCTCTAGTGGCGTAGTGCCTAAGGCACTTGACTGCTAACCAGAAGGCTAGTGGTTCAAATCTACCAGCTGCTCTGCAGAAGGAAGATTAGGGAATCTACTTCCCTAAAGATTTACCACCTAGAAAACCCAAGGAGAGGTCCAGTCATGGTAACAAACAGAAGGAGCATTATCACAATTACTGCATTATTATGTGAAATATATTTTAGTGTATCTGGAAGTGGGTTTTTTTTTTTTTTTAACTTTTTTTTATGTATAGACAGGTAAATTATATGCAATACACTAACAAACGTTTGACTAACTGACATTAGATACGAACTTTTCTGACTTAACATACAAATTCAACTTAAAGACAGACTCGTTCATAATCCAGGGACTGCCTGTATTCGTACTATAATGCCTGTAAACTGAATCTAGATGGATCCTTTGAGGCGGCAGATAATGGTGTCTTACTGGGCCATTGTTTTTGGTGGGCTGATACTGCCTTTTCTTTTTTAGCCACCCCTTCTTCTGGGCTCAGTGAAAGTACGTTGCCATTGCCTGAGTGGGACGTACATGTACGTTGCCATTGCCTGAGTGCCTGAGTGGGACGTACATGTACGTTACCATTGCCTGAGTGCCTGAGTGGGATGCACATATGGAAAGGCAGTTCTCTTGTACTCAGAGAGCTTTGTGTTTAGGGTTAGAGCACAAATGAAATTACAGCCTGAGACCAAGTTCCTTTGTGTAAAGGGAAAGGAGAAGTAAAGCAAAGGAGGTAAAAACAGGTGCCCTGAATGAGTGTTTGAAATGCAGCCAGATGAAATATAACAGAGATTTGTACCACAGTTAGTAGCAAGCACTTCTGCAGTCAAGAAGGAAGACCTATTCTGGGTTGGGGAAACGGTTAACCTTGACAAGGGTACTGTGTATCTGAACAAGAGTTAAGTTAAATCCATTCAGCATAACATTGAAGAGACAGCTGGACAGTTTTATTGATAGGATAGAGAGCAAAGGCTGAAAATAAGCAAGAATTTTTAAAGAGATCTGGAACTCTTAAAATTCATTCTAGCAAAGGACCTAGAGTTTGTCCAAAAGAGGTCACTTTGCTTAATCTTTACATTTATTTTCTTGCCTGTGAATTTTTATTTTTTAAAATTTTTGTTGTGGTTTGGGTGCAAGTTTACAGAGCAAATTCATTTTCCATACAGCATTTCATACACATTTTATTTCATGACATTGACTGCAGTTCCCCACAATGTAACAGCTCTCTTCCCACTTCCTCCCCATAGTTACCTCTTCCCTGTATCCGTCCCTCCCATGCACTCCCACCCCATCCCCAGGTATCTCTCTGTACAAACACTGCCCTTCTGTTCTCCCATGATTGATTACTGCAAGAAGTATATCTACCTGAAGTAAATGTTCACCCCATAAGCCTATTATTTGGCTGGAAGCCACAGGAGTGAGTTCAATTCCAAACTGGAAGGGTGGCTATGGGCCAAAGTCTCAGGGGTCTCACCAGGCTCATCAGATCAGCAAACCTGGTCGGGTTTTTTTTTTATGATTTTGAGTTTTGTTCCATATTGTTCTCCTACTCTATCCAGAATCTCCTGCACCGATCCCCCTCCAAGTGGTTGACAGTGGTATCCAGGCACCATCTAATTCTTCTGGTCTTATGGTCATATATTGCCTGTGAATTTAAAAAAATAATAATAATCCTTTTTACAAAAATATTGTCTGGTTTTTAAATCTGGTATGACTAGAAAGTAATAAAACAGATTATTATGCAGAACAAAGAAGAATGAAGAAAACCAAAGATGCGTGGAAACAGTTAGTCCAAGGGACTGGTATACCGTGCGATCCTCAGCCTATATAACTATGAGACCAGAACTAGATGGTGCCCAGCTACCACTGTCAGCCAATTGCAGGGGAGATCTTTGTAGGAGTTTCTGTACAGAATAGGAGAACAATGTGGAATAAAACTCAAAATCAAAAAGAAAGGGAAGGGAGAACAAGGTTTGCTGGTCTGATAGAGCCTGTTGGAACCCCTGAGACTGTGGCCCCTAGCTGCCCTTCAGGTCTGGAGTTGAACCCACTCCTGTGGCTACCAGCCAAACAAAAGACAGACATATGAGCTAAACATTTATATTAGGTAGATACACTCCTTGGAGAGATAAATCATGGGAGAATAGAAGGGCTGTAGATGCACAGAGAAACAGCTTGGGGGGGGTCTGGGAGTGTGTGGGAGGGAAGGACACGGGAAGGGGTAACTGTGGGGAGAAAGTGGGAAGAGAGCTGTTGCATTGTGGGAAATTGCACTCAATTTCATGAGACAAAGTGTATGTGAACTGCTATATGGAAAATGAGTTTGCTCTGTGAACTTTCACCCAAATCACAATAAAAATTAAAAAAAAAAAAAAAAAAACTTCTTGTTATGTAATCAACTGTCTGATCCTTTTCATTTCACCCAGCCTACCATCCATTTCTAAAATACCCTAGAAATACTGTTTCTTCCAGTATGGTCTGGGCTCTGGCTATGTTCATATTCTCTGAAAGTTGGGTTTCTTTTCTTTTTCCTCCCTTGCTTGTTTTAGTAACAGACGATACAAAAAGAAAAGTGAGGCAATTTCAGCTCTTCAGACCTATTAACACCAGTTCTCTGCTCTTCTGTACAATGAAGGCAAGACTCTTGCCCTAATTTGGTCCTGGGCTGGTATTTTCAGTGAGGATAGTAGGAGCCCTGGGCTGTGTTTTTGCCAGCTTATTTCCGGTTAAACCTCTATGTTTAATAAATAATACTGTGATTTTTCTTCTGTTTTTAAGTAAGGGTTTTCATGCACATTTGCTTGTTCCTGTAGCTGACCAATATGTTAAACTTAGCAACAAAGCTATCTTTAGAGAGACTTATTTCCAGTTGATTAATGAGAAGTAGAAGTTAATTGGAGATTTGTGGCCAAAAAAAAAAAAATCTTTAGCTATTTAAATTCTGTCAGTAGAGTTTTCATTTTATGTCCTCTTTCACATAGCACTGTAATAGCCCTAATTATCCTTTCTTTTCTTTCCTCTATTTTTTTTTTTTTTTTTTGGTAGCATTACCAGGACTGTGAAAAGCCTGAGGTACGTTGGGGCCGATTCTGTGGGGGCCCCTTTCCCTTGCATGTTACTGCCTTTCGGTCCTCTTCAGGAGGGGGGCCATGCATTCAGTTTCCGTTTAATCTCAGTGGATATTGGCATATTCACCACCAGTTGAATAGTTCTCATGAAAACCATCATGATCTCTGTTCTCTTTTATTTTGATTTTCAGGAGTTAGGACCTGGAAATGTACAGAAAGATGTCTCCTCTTCCTTTGACCGAGTTATCAAGGAGGTAAGAGATAAATTACAGCTGATGCTCTTTCCCTGAATCACGTGGTCTGCCATGTGGTAGTTGTGGAGTCAGCACCATCAGACCTGTTTGCTCAGTGTCAGTTTAAATGAAATTGAACCTTCACATTCATGTGGGCTTTACTACATGTGTAAGGAAAAGGGGAGCTCTGGTGGTGCCGTGGCTAAAGCATTCATCTGCTAAGCAGAAGGTCAGCAGTTCAAACCCAGCAGGTGCTCCTTGGGAGAAAGATGAGGGAGTCATCTTCTGTGAAGATTGATGATTAGAAATCCTGTGGGCAGTTCTGCTCTCCTAAAGGGTCGCTGTGACTGGGAATGGACTCCGTGGCAGTGGGTTAGGTTTAACATGAAAAAGAGAAGCCAGGCTCACTGTTAGGGTTAGATGTATTTTGGAAAGGAAACTCATTTTACCCGTTCATTTCTTCTTTAAAATTGTAAAGGTTTCTACTGAAGGCTTCTAATAGAATTGAAAACCTCTGGCACAAAAGTCTTCAGGTAGTGGCCAGGCCCATTGTGTGTTAGATGTTTGTATCCAGAAGTGCTTTTTTCTTTTATGACATGAATCTAACTTGGGAGTGTTCTCATCACTCATTTCCCACCCCATCTTCTGCCATTGGAACATCTTCATGCCTGGCTTAATGTAAGACTTTCAGAACTGCTCTTTTATTTCTTAGTTTTTACATTGTCCAGTTGTCTCTAATGAGGCCACAATCGCTGCCTTTAAAATATATGTATATTTGAAACATTGCTAAAAGTCTAAACCATCAGGTTAATCAGCTCTGTTTTCTGAAATTTTCATGAAGTGCATTTGTTCACAAGTAGGGATGCATGTATTAATAATGCACTTTGTGTTCTTAACTTTAGTTAGCCCACAGGATCTTCTCAGAACCACCATTGAAGTAGCGGGGAGGAGCCTCTTAACTGACAAAAGATAAGGTTTAAATGCAAAAGTAAGTGGCAGCTAGACCTGCTGTGTTTACAAACCTGGGATCCAGCTCCAAGTATTGTAATGTAATTTCCTCTACTCCCTCCTTACAGAGGACTGGACTGGATAGATAAACTAGGAGAAATACAGCAGCACAAAAATACTGCACAGTTTTAGGATTGTGGTGGCAAATAAATCAGAGTTGCTCTGTTCTCCCCAGGATGTTGATACAGAGTAAAGAGCCTGATACTTCTCTCACAACTTTTAATGCTCTACATGCAAATCTCATAGTTTATTCCAGCTCATGGATGATTTGCTGGTGACTCTCCCTGTGTCTTTGCTTTGTTTTTCTTACCTGTAAAATTGAGGAAATAACAGAGCCTGCTTTGCAGCGATATGACTCTTGAGAAGATATAATTCTTGAGAAGTAACTGTAAGAGGACAATGAAAGCCATGAGTGAGAGGTATGGTTGAATGGCAGCGTATCATATTGCATTCTGCTGCAGCTGCTCTCCTGACTTCAGGGCAGGAGCACTGTGTGGCTTACTTAGTACATATACGATACCACCCCACATTGCTTCTCATGAAGATTCTAGTGTCATTTATTTAGATTTCAGAAGTGTGTGTTGATTGTTTGTAGACAACACGAGAGATGATGGCTCGTTCTGCTGCTACCCTCATCACACATCCCTTCCACGGTATGTTTGCAGTTGATAACTGCAGTCTGATTCCTTCTCTCTTTACAACTGGATCTCTCTTGACATCCTAGATGGGTTGGCATGGGAATTCACTAAAGTGCCTTTCCTGTGTGTTTTTCTGTTTGTTTGCTTGTCTTGGCTTTTATCCCATTCATCCAGAGTATCTTAGGTGCAAAAACCATTTTTTCCCAGGGTTATCAGGACGTATCTCAGCCTAGTTTTAAACATCTTTCTCTTTGTTCTAGTGATCACTCTGAGATCGATGGTACAGTTCATTGGCAGGGAATCCAAATACTGGTAAGTGTTTTTATTTTTAAGTATTCAAGATCTGCTGAAGCCAAACTAAGAGAATACTACTCAGCATTTGTATGAGGCCTTAGAGTTAACAGAACAAATTCATGTGTCTGAAATCAATTTGATCCTCACAAAAAAACAAAGCAAAACAGTACAATAGGAGAAAAGTGGGTTTGGGCAGGTTTAGGAACCTCTGCAGGGTCTCAAGCCAAGATTCACTGACCCTGGGGGTGACTGCACCGTTGCCTTGTAATGTCTTCATCTCTGTCTCCAGGTTCAACTCTCTGCAGTGTAAGGGGTGCAAGAAAAGTAAGGGGGTGTATAAATTGGACCTTGCCAAAAGTGATCATTGAAATTTTTTTTTCTTCTAAAATAATTTTCATGTATTTTACCTTTCCTTCTGGTACTTAGTGGACTCTGTGACTCCATTGTAACCATTTATCGAGAAGAGGGCATCCTAGGATTTTTTGCGTGAGTAAATGTTGATTTGTGGGGATGTGATTTTTGTGTGAATAGGAAACTTTATCAAAAGTGAGGACACTGAATCTTTGTTTAGTCCTTGGGGAAAAAGGACTATTTTGTTTACATCCCTTCTGGTTGAAATGCTCTTGTTCTAAAGATTCCAAACCTTTACTTCTGGACATTTAAAGCATTTGAAATGAGGGGCTTTTTGTTTGTTTGTTAACAATTGAATCCCCTCCCTTCTCAATTATATACATAAAATTAATTTTCTAAAAAATGGAAAAAACATTAAACATGTATTTACCTTATCCTGAGAGAAAGTTCTTGCATTGATATTAAATTCCCTTGAATATACTGTGGGAGAACTTGGGCTCATACTCTCATTTGTATTTTTCACTAAATGGGATTTTTACATTTTCCTACTGTTTCCACATATTTGATTTTATTTGAGCATCATAAATACTCTGTATGATAAGCGGGACAGCTATTATTATTCTCATTTTATAGATGGAAAAAATACTGATGCTCAGGAAGTTCATTTGCGGCCGGTCACGTAGCTGATAAATGACGGTGCTGACCTGTGATCGCCGGTCTTCAATCTGTGGGAAAATGTTCTTCCCGCTATTCCAGGCTGCCTTACCTAGGTCACCCAGGCCCTGGAAACTTGTCCTTGATGTCTCTCAGCTATTTCTGTGTTTGGACCATTCTCACTTTGTAATTTTTCTCAACTTTTGTCCCGCCAGATTTGAATTACCAAGTAGTTTACCTAAAACCATACTTCAGTCTCTTTGTTATAGTACCTGGCAAATTTTTGGCCTTCTTACTTACAGTTATTAATAGTAAGGGAGCCACTGGCCACAGTTCAGAGGGAGAGAGCTGAGCTGCATTTTGAAAATGAGAACAAAAGTCATTAGTGATAAGCCTGGGTTGCAGCTGTGTTAACTAGAACATACCAAGTGAGAGGGCTAGATTCTGGCACCCAGTGTCTTTTCAGTTCTCTGCATTTTAAAATCCAATTTTATGAGAAGTGTTTATACTGAGTGGACTGTCTTTTTCCTGATTATATTTCTTGGTTCTTATTTTTATTGTTTCTTCATGTAGGGGTCTTATTCCTCGCCTCTTAGGTGACATCATTTCTTTGTGGCTCTGTAACTCACTGGCCTACCTCGTCAATACCTATGCACTGGACAGTGGGGTAGGTGTGATCTTGATGAGATGTACTGATGTTGACTTTATTGTGTTCTGTAGACAGCAAGGTTAGCTTCAAAGCAAGATGACTCCAGACTGACCATTATGTAGCTCAAAGTCATCAGTTGAGTTTTCGGAGTCTAATGGAATGATCCATACTGTTTGCCATAGAGACATGCACCTTAGCAGCCCCTGCCTGGGGTGTGCAGGGTATGCCCAAGAGATGTGTCGCTGCTGCCATGCTGTCAGAAGCTCACTTCTTTCTGGGTGTCTAATTTTGGGGGGTACCGTGAAGCAGAGGAACAGTTTCGTGGTGTACCTGAGGGTTTTCATCTAATCCAGAGTGTGAAGGAGATTACTGTAGTGGATGTTCTAGAAACCTCAACCTGAGAGGTTCTGAGAATCAGCCTACACACCAACCGATGTGACTAGATCCACGTTGTACGCTTCAGAGACTGATCTCCACAGTGTCTAGGACCAAGCTAGGCATATAGGTAGTGAATTGTCTTATATGCTGTAAATACAGTTTTCCAGGGACTGTATTTCTAAGACATGGGAAAAGGTTACCAATCTTAGTTGCTTTTGTTTTTGAAATCCTGAGATTGCTACCTTTGGGCCTAAACCATCTTAGCCTATTATGAATTTGTCTGTTATGGTGAATCTGTTTTATCATTAAAATTCATTTTAAAGCTGTCAAAGTAACTGATACTTTGGGTATAGAATGTATCGGTAAGGGACAAATGGCTGTTAACATCTTGAATTTCTTATTCCCGTAAATGCCTTCTTCCTGTTTTAGGTTTCCACCATGAGTGAGATGAAGAGTTATTCTCAAGCTGTCACAGGGGTGAGTTTTCTTAATCTTCTTAACCTTCTAGGAATAGTTGTAGGTTCTTTTCTTTTTGTTTTTTTATTATTAATCTGGCCTGTGTTACCACTGCTTTAGAGCAGCCACATGTCCTGCTGGAAAGTCTCCCTAATGTTTATTCATGTTTGTCAGAGGTAAGGATGACCCTGAGTCCCTGCCTCTCACTACTTAGTCACGAAGAAGCAGCTCATGTGGTTTGGTGCTTTTTTCTTTCAAAGGGGGTATAAGGAAAAGAACAAAATAAATACAATTGGGAATTATCTAATAACTTAGCTTTCTTTCTTTTTTTTTTTTTTTACCACTTTACAGTTTTTTGCCAGTATGTTGACCTATCCATTTGTACTTGTGTCTAACCTTATGGCTGTCAACAACTGTGGGTAAGTGCCTTGCATTTTTATCCCAGTAGTTGGCTGCCTGCATTTCTGACAGACGGTGCAGTCCTGGTGGAAGTTTGGGGAGAAAAATGCAGTAGAATACTAGTCGATTTCCTTGTTTATTCTTCAGTATGCCTCCTGCAGCAGTAATAGCTGTTTATATTTAGAAGTAGTCATCTCAAATCCTTTTTTTGGAATAGAAAAGAGCACAGATAAATATTTCTCAAGTACATATAAATAGTATGTGGTTGCCAACAGTATAGATCCTATCCTCAGAAAGGCAAAATAACTAACAAGTTATCCTATTTTCACATCTTTTTCTTAAAAAAAAATCTTTACCTCTTTTTTATGAACATTACAATAGCTGTATTGGAGATCTATTAACAACGTCTACCTGTTTTTCCTGGAGAATTTCCTGGAGAAAGTGAGTTTTTAAGTAAGAGAAGTAAGAAGTAAGAGAAGTAAAAAAAAAGAAGAGAAAGAAATTTGGCCTATGGGAAATTTATTAACCTTTCACTGTAATGGCTGAAAAGGAGGAGTGATGGTGGGCTCCATTGATTTCCAACTTCTAGATGCTAGATGACTTTACCAAGTGGAAGAGAAATTTTACCTTTTGATATAATTCAAACCAATAAGATCTCTGGCATAGTACGCCATTAGACATGCCATTGTTTTCAAACAAGGTATCAAATAGAGAGCTGGGGAGAGTTTGGAGCAGAGTTTCATGATCACATTACATTCTGTTTGTGATTTTTAGAGCAGCTGCCACTGACTGGCCTGGAGCCTACTTGAAGGAGGAGTTAAATTTAGAGAGGAAGTGTTATGGGTTATACCTGAGTAATTTTCCCCACTGTTTAGATCCATTGTCATACTTAGGTTTTTTGTGAACACCAGTTAGTTTTTAAATCTCCTTTTTCTGTTCTTTAATCCCATAATCACTTTGTTTCAGGTTTTCATTTGTCCATAAGTGAAAAACCTAGATGTTTTAGAAAATCCATAAATGATTGGTGTTTCTGTTCATTGATTGAAACCTAAGTATATGGAGGAAATCTTTTGCTGCTCAATCTTTCCCCTGCTCCAATACAGTTTGTTTCATTAGAACTAAAATTGCCTCTCGGGGAGCCTTTTCAGTAGCAGAATACTTGGACAATGGTTTATCAAACTCTTGAGAGAATGTTTTGAGTAGTTCATATTGTTTCCTATTTCAGGCTTGCTGGTGGATCCCCTCCTTACTCCCCAATATATACTTCTTGGATAGATTGTTGGTGCATGCTACAGAAAGAGGTAATTTTCTCTCTCATTTTGTCTGTTTTTGTTTTTGTTTGTTCTTAAGTAATGTCATTGAAATCCCAGGATATTTCTTGTGGCCCACCCTTGAACTGCCAATTCCTGTCCTTTACAGTGTCTTGTCTGTGTCTCACTGGCGTAATAATCCAATGTGTTGCTCAGAAATCAGCAGCAGGAGTGATGAAGTGAGAATCCCTGGATGTGGTCTAGAGCCCACTTGAGTGATCACGTTCAGGTTACAGATAGGGCCCAGGCAGATGGTTGTCCTGATGGTTAAAATGATGGGTTGGATTGCAGACTCTTTTTTTTTTCTCCCAACCTCTTTTTCTTTTTTTTTTTTAACTCTTTGGCATCTCCTTATATAGTTAAGAGTTTTCACATGATATAGGTGGAGAAACTGAGAAATAAGATGTTGTATATTTATGGCAAATTATTTGTCACAGTAGTAGAGCTGGTCTCTTACTTCTAGGCTATTGTTATGAGTTTGCCCAGACTCCAATTTATTATAGTTAAACCTGCCAAAGCAAGAACCTATGTAAGGCAGAAACCTGTCAGAGAAGGAAAATGCAGGTATTTTCTACTGATAGAAATAGAAAGGTGGTAAGACTGCTGTACCCTGTCAAAGGCAGAAACTTGTGAGGCCTAGAAAAACAAGGCAGTCCTGCTGAATTCTGCTCTCCCAAGTTTCACGGTATTTGTTACTGCTATGAGGTATGTCATCTGCAACTGGAAGGTCTTGATCAGCCTAGGCAATGCTTCATTAGAACTAAAGTAATGGATGGGCTGTGAGTTAAATTTAGGATGGCATCACTTAGAATGACCGTCAGTTTAAAGCTGTTTTTGAATGGGAAGCACTTTTTGAAGGATTGCAGAAGAAAAAAGCTCTTTGTTGTGTTATTTTACAGCACTAGTGATGTCTCTGAGAAGGGCTTTGTTCACAGAGCCCAGGCTTCACCAGCCTGCACTCGAATTGAAGAGTCTAAGTGCTGCTGTGGCTGTTGCTGCTCGCCGTGCGTGCCCAGCAAGCCCCCGTGTGAATCTAAGCTAGATAGAGTGACCTCGATACAGTCCTGACACTAGCGCTCAGGGTTTCATTCTTAGTTTTATGCTCTGTGTGAGACAGTCTCCTGCTGTGATCCTCATTTCTTTCCCTGCTTTCTATTAGGATATCATCGACTTCCTTAGGGCACAGATGGGCCTATGAGTGCTTAAGACAGCAGCAAATCTTTATTGGCCATTTACTGTCCATCAGGCATTGTGCTAAGAGCTCTCTGTATCAGCTCATGCAATCCTCGAAGAACCAGAAGAGACTAGGCACTGTTATTTATCATCCTCCTTACCCAGATGAAGAAACTAACTCAGAGCAGCTAAAATAACTCCAAGTACATAACTGAAGGTCACACTGTCTGTGTTTGGGCTGTCTTGACTTCATTCTGCTCAGTTAAGCTCACATTACAAATATCCTTTCAAGACCTGGCCATTTCACTAAAAAATAAATAAAAGCTAGTACTTAGTGAGTGTTCAGCACTGTCCTAGATATTGACTCACTTGGTGACCCAGCTAGCAAGTGGCAGAGCTGCTGTCCATACTGGGCCTTCTGAGTAGGTCTTCCCTTATCCGTGAGGCAAACTTGTAGTTTAGTTTGTTAGTGCCACGGGAGCCCAGCGTGGGTCAGAGAATACCGATTCCTACTCTGTGGTGTGACCCCAGTTTGGTCCTGTCTGCCGGAAACACACCCCACTGAATCTCACTGTGCTGATTTGGATTGGCAACTTCTTCCTGCTATACTTTGTGTTTTTTGTTTTTTGTTTTTTTTTCAGGGAAATATGAGCCGAGGAAATAGCTTGTTTTTCCGGAAGGTCCCCTTTGGGAAGACTTACTGTTGTGACCTGAGAATGTTAATTTGAAGATGGGCAGGGACAGTGACATTTCTATAGTCCCAGATGCACAGAATTATGGGAGAGAATGTTGATTTCTACACAGTGTGGCACGCTTTTTTAATAATCATTTAATCTTGGGAAATGGAGGTGTACGGTGTCTGCCTTTTTTTTGTTCTTTTTCCCAACGCAGCAGATTTTACCACTGAGGTTCCCCCCTATAGTTACTCGGAAGTGCAAACTTTTGCTTCAGACTTTATCTTATTTTACTTAAATAGGAAAAGAAAAAAAAAACAAAAAACTTTCGCTTCCCTAAAGGTACTACAGGCAAGGTTGTCATGAGATTTTAGTCTCAATTTAAGATTTTGTAAAATGAAGAGTAGAATCCCAAGAAGAAATAGAAAATAATTTCATAAAACCTAAGAAGACTAATAAGGCGAACCACGTAAGAGGTTATGAGTTATCTTCCCTTGGGCAGACCCTAGAGAGAGTGCAGCTTCTGTGGATTTGGCCTCCTGTCGGAACTCTGTGTCTCATGCTTCAACAAAAGTCAGTCACAGGATGCGCAAGATTTGGGAAGAAACTGTAATGACTTATTTTTCCAAAAGAAATTCTTGTTTTCACATAAAATATGAAACGCAAATACTGCAGTGGTAATTATTACACCATTCTAACTGTACATAATTTTTTTCCTTTCATTTTTTGTTTTCTGTTTGTTGTTGCGGAAGGTGAGTAGTTTGTTTTCCATCCTCGTGACACCCTTGGACAGTGTTTCTGTAACGCTGCGTCTGGTCCACAGGGTTGTTAGGATGTGGACCACAGCGCATGACATACCCTCAGGCATGTTAACAAACCTTCACGGGAAGAGGCGAGCACTGTAGGAGGGAGGAGGGAAGGCCCAGCTCAGGCATAAAGCTCCTACTTCACTCAGGCCTTTTAAAAGCAGGTTAAAACGCTGTAAAATGAGAAAACCTGTTTCCGCTTGTTTAAATCATTCCCTGGGACATTGCCAAATGAGTAAGCACTTAATTTGCTCTTGTCAGACTTCTCTCCCTCAGCGAGCAGCACCCGTAATTTTGGGGGCGAGTGAGCATGCAGGGGTCTCCTCCCTCCTCCTGGGTTCAAGAGTTAGCCTGAAGCTCCAGTAGCTCATCTTGAAATGTCTTTGATGTCTCTCACTTTGTCTCAAAAAGTAATGTAAATTTTATATTCTATTCAATATTATCTGCATTTGTTTTAATATAAACATGTTTTGCATTACTTTTTTTTCCGAAAAAAAAAAAAAAAAATTCAAAAGTAAAGATGATCTGGGAAAATGTGCCATGTTTTATTCTGTGGCTTCTGTGCCTCTACTCCCCTGCCTGTCCCTAGTTGAGAAGCATGTCTGACTGTGATAACCAGTCCACCGCTAGGGGTCGCCCAAGTTTTGGGGTTCCTCCTGACATGTAGCTTGGACTGCTGAGAAAGTCACCGAGCACTGGGATTGCTGAAAGTACTAGAGCAGTCATTTTTCCTGAGTTGCTATCCTGTACCTCATGGGAATAACATTCAGTCATATGTGTTATTTTACTGTTAACTGCATCCAAGCTCTAGATCCATTAGAAGTCCAATACCTATGGTCCTCTGTAAAATTTAATTATAGGCTATTAACATAATGAAAAATCTAAACTTTATTCAGGGATTAGTAGATGCAGGTAGATGCTCTTAAGATACGTATGTAAGAAATAGTGAACTGACTCAGTAAATAACCTAAACTAAGATAAAGGTTGTTAGCTAGTGAGCTGTGCCTAGGAACCTGGACACCTGGTATGTATTATGGTACCAAGCAAAATTGGCAGGAAGTATTCCCTGGAAATGGGATGATAATCGTAGCCTTGATTGAAGAAAAGAAGGGGTATCCTGGCACTTTTGAAGTGGCTGTAAAAATACCTGGGTGAGAAATCAACCTTAGGATGAAAGAAACTTTAAATGTAAACCCTGTACTCTCCCTATCTTCCTGCTTTTGCCTAAGCGCACCTTGACTTTGCTGCAATTCCCTGGTCCAGAAATGTCCTCTTTCCCTCTCCCTACTGAAGTTTTTCCTGTGCTATTAGACTCTGTGAAGTCTTTTTGTAACATCTCTCATGATCCTCCAACCAGGTAAGGGCTTTGCCTCCAAGTTCCCTCCCCCAGCACCCAGTTCTGCACCGGTTGCCATCTAGCCAAATTGACAAAATGGAAATTACATCTAAATTCAGCGTATACACGGAAGTGGCCGCACTTCTCCCTGAGTTGGAAATTTATGGAGAAAATGTATTCAGCCCTTTAAAACAGGCCCATTGAAGCATCAGCCTCCCTGGGCTTTATAGAAAACCTGGCTGCTCAAGTCGTAGTCAGGAAAGCTGCATGGCAAAGGCCAGTTGAAGCTGCTGTGGCAGGTAAGGGAGCAAGAGTCCTGAGGGTGCTGGCGTCTAGGTCTGTCAGTCGGCTGCAGTCCTCTTACCTCTGGTGCATAGGCGTCTCCATTGTAGAAATAAAATGAGACTCGGGTTAACTCACCAAAACCATACAGCAAGGAAGTTGTTTCAGAGCCAGGTTCAAAGGATTAGCAGGTTCCAAGCACGTCATTTGCTGCTACGTGGAGATTATGAAATGCAACTAATACACAAATTCATCAGAAAGTGCCTCCGTTTGTAGTCATAGCAGAGACAAAGACCCAGCCTCCCACAGAGCAGAGTTGGGCTTTAAATGAGGAGAGACTTACTGCTGCTGGGTATTAGAAATACATGAAGCGACTGAAAAAGGAGGTGATCACCGTTACTTTTCTAGACTATTATGATGGTTTATGCAGATGAAAAGCTCAGTTGCTGTACAGGGAGAATGATTTCTAGAAGTACTGCTGGTCCAGTGTTGGGAGAATACCAGTTCTTGTCAGTTATCTACGTGTTAGTTCCTCCAATGGATGCTTCTAGAACATCCTTGTAGATGGGATGAATTCATTCAGGCTGCCTCCCTAACTACCATAGTAACTTCTATCTTGGGTTTTTTGTTGTTGTTGCAGTTAAACAAGTTGGGTTTATTAGTCATTGCAACAAGGGAGAATGCGTATCCTGAAGAACTATGGGGAGTCTCAGTAACAGGGTGCTGTTGTTAGGTACCACTGAGTCAATTCAGACTCGTGGCTACTCCATGTAACAGAAGCAGTGCCCCAAGGTTTTCTTGCCTGTAATCTTTAGACGCAAGTTGTCAGGACTTCCTCCCATAGAGCCACTGGAGGGGTTCCATCTGCTACCTTTTGGTTAGCAGCTGTGCACTTAACCATTTGTTTTTCCAGGGATCTTTAAGAGGGTGTTAATAAAATTTCTTTTTTTATTATTTTTTATTTTATTTTGATTTGGGTGAAGATTTACAGAGCAAATTCACTTTCCATACAGCAGTTCACATATACTTTGTCGCATGTCATTGACCATAGTTTACCACAATGCAACAGCTCCCCTCCCACTTCCTCCCCATAGTTACCTCTTCCCAGTGTCTATCCCTGCATACTCTCCTGCCACCTGAGCTGTCTCCCTGTGCATAAGCAGCCCTTCCTTCTCCCATGATTCTTCTCTCCAGGGCATGTGTCTACTTGAGGTAAATGTTTAACTCACATGGCTGTACTTTGTTTGGCTGGAAACCACAGGTGTGGGTTCAATTCCAGACCTGAAGGGCAGCTAGGGGCTGTAGTCTCCGTGGTTCCACTAGGCTCTATTGGACCAGCAAACCTGGTCCCCACCTTTTTTTGCCTCCAAATGATTTTGAGTTTTGTTCCACATTGTTCTCCCTCTCTATGCAGGATCTCCTACATCCCTTCCAAGTGGATGACAGTGGTAGCCGGGTACCATCTAGTTCTTCTGGTCTCATAGTTGTATAGGCTTCAAATCAGATGGTGTACCAGTCGCTAGAACTGATTGTTTCCATTAACTTTGGTTTTCTTCTTTCTTCTTGACGAGGAGAGACCCATCATTGCATCTAGATGGCAGCTTGCTAGCTTTTAAGATCCCAGTCGCTAGGAACAATGTTTTGTATAGTATGTTATGCCAATTGAGCTTGATGTCATCTTGGGGTTTTTTGTTTTGGTTTTTTAAAACATAAACGATGATTTATATTTGATCTCCTTTTCGAGATTTTTTAATGTAAAGATGTTACATGTGACCGTTTTCCCTCACTCTGTTTGATCCCTCGTGTTATTTTCTCTTCAACCTGATGTTTGCCTTGGAGGGAAAGTTCTAAACGAAAAGTTCTTTTGCCACTACCCAAAAAATAGCTTCTCTTGAGATTGTCTCAGATGGGGATGAGAAAGATGGTATGTACCAAAACTAATTTGAATGATTAGTTTTCTAAAGCAACTGAGAGTGTTTTCCTTCCAGCCACCTTTGTATGAACCAGCTTCTCACCCATTTGCTGCCAGGTATGTCTTGGGGAAGCCCCTTAGCACTAGATGAGTGGTCCCTCCCACATGCACACTTGGGGGCTGCAGTCATCTGAGAACCTGTGGTTGTGAGAAAATCACATTTTGCCTTGGTCTCCTAAGAGGATTTCTCTGTAGTCTGGGCCCCAGATCTCTTGTCTGGGACAAATCAGGCAGATTTTGTGTTCAAATTGCACTTGCTCTGGAACCAATTCATTTCAGGCCAGAAGGGAAATGTTTTCAAACAGATTCAGATTGGTGCTAAACACCAAAATATGGCTAGAGGACAGTACTTTAAAGAGAAGCCAGCAAGGGGAGGGGAGAGGCAGAAGTGTGACCTGGAGGTGCTCGGTTCACGGCTTCCTGAGAGAACAAGTGATCAAACTAACTTTACTCTCTCATTGTCTCCAAGACAGCAGACAAGTGAGAGAAGCTTCTAGCACCAACCTCTGCCTCACTGAGGCAGCCAAAAGGAAGGGGTATCCTCTGGTAACTCCACATTTCCATGGAAACTACTAGGCATTGCTGTTTATTTCCAGACAGTAGCGTGAGGAACCAGAGGTCACTAAGGACAAGAACCAGAGTTGCATCTTCTCTCATTTTCTATCCAGTCTGAGGCCCTGCCCTCCTGACTTGAAAAAGTCTGGTGAGAATGTCCTTGGAAACAGAAAAGGGGTGAAACTGAAAACAGTGGCGCCGAGCCTCCCTTCAGACTGCTGGCCTCCTGCTGGGGTTGAATTTGGTGTCTGATGCTTTTAAATCTCCCGAGGGGACCACACTAGAGATCAGAGCACAGCCTTCAGCTAGGAGGTGTGTAGCCGCTGCCAAGGCCTGTTCTAGGAGCAGGAGAGGAAGCACAGATATGTCATACCTCTCCCTGTTCTCCATGGAGCCTGGTGTCCACTGAGGGAGGATGCATTATGACAAGAGCATAAAACACTAGGAATGTTGGGAGGATTAAATGAAACCGTCTGTAAAGGCACCACGCCTGGTACCCTGGTAGAGGGTCCTACTGGCGTTCCTGTTGTACCAACGGTATATGCTGTGAGAAGTTGAAACTAAGCACCCTGGGATTCACAAGCGAGGAAGCTCACGTCCAGTTGGGGGACATCAGAGAAAATTGCACAAAGCAGAGGCATTTGGACTGAATTTCAGGGATCGTAAGGACACTGGAAGGCAAGATGGAGGGACGGGAACACAGCAAGCTGTCAGGTTTGATTTCCAGCTCTGGCACCACCTGCTTGAGACCGTGGGCAAGTTACTTACCCATTTTAAGCCTCAGGCTCCTCACCTGTAAAATGAGAATACCATTTCTATTACTGGAATGTTAATTTTTTTTTCACTGTTTTTTTAATTGTGATTTGGGTGAAAGTTTACAGAGCAAATTCACTTTCCATACACTTTCACTACACTTTATCTCATGACATTGACTACAATTTACCCCAGTGCAACAGCTCCCCTCCCACTTCTTCCCCATAGTTTCCTCTTCTTTGTGTCCATCCCTCTATGCACTCCTGCCCCCTGAGCTGTCTCCCTGTGCATAAACAGCTCTTCTATTCTCCCATGATTGTTCTCTCCAAGGAGTGTATCTACCTCAGGTAAATGTTCACCTCCTATGCCTGTCTTTTGTTTGGCTGAAAGCCACAGGAGTGGGTTCAGTTCCAGACCTGAAGGGCAGCTAGGGGCCATAGTGTCAGTGGTTCCATCAGGCTCTTATCAGACCAGCAAACCTGGTCTTTTTGTTTGTTTGTTTCCCAAATGAGTTTGAGTTCTGTTCCACATTGTTCTCCTGCTCTATCCAGGATCTCCTACATAGATCCCCCTCCAAGTGGTTCACAGTGGTAGCTGGGCACCGTCTAGTTCTTCTGGTCTCGTAGTCATGTAGGCTGAGGATAACATGAGGTGCCAGTCGCTTGAACTGATTGTTTCCATGAATCTTTGGTTTTCTTCATTCTTTGCTCTGGATAAGGAGAGACCCATCATTGCATCTAGATGGCCAATTGCAAGCTTTTAAGATCCCAGTCGCTACTCGCCAAAGTAGGATGTGGAACAATGTTTTGTGTAGTATGTTATGCTAATGGAGCTTGATGTCCTCTGTGACTATAGTCCTGAGCCCACAGGTCCAATTACTTACTTCCTCTGGGAAGCTGGCTGTGACCAAGAGGTGACTACAACCTCGTCTCTTGTCAGCTCTATTATACACCTGGGAATTCTTACGGAACATACCAATACACTTACAGAAACATTGTCTGCCAACCCTATACATGGTCTTGGGCATTGGAGTGCTAAATTTAGCACAGTGTCTGGTACATAGTAAGCATTCAGTATCTAGTAGCTAATGCTGTTTAAGAATTGGAAGGGGAAGGCATAGTTAAGACGTACAGACAGTAATATGAGCAAAATTACAGACTTAGGAAAGGCTAAAGCCATTGAAGGCAAATGTGTCTTTAACTCTCCTAAACCTTTCTTCAAAGCTGCATTTTTCCCAAATCCTGAGTGCCCTGAACACTGTTGAGTGAACGTGCACTTGCCTCCTGTATGTACCCACCAGAATGCCTTTCAGTATTGTCGCCTCGAATTGCATCTCAACGCCCGAGCCTGCTGTAGTACCTGGATTCTAAACTTGTATTCAGCATATCATGATCACCCTCTTTCCTGGGTTAAAAACCCTGGAGATGACTGAGTCTTCTGGACTCCTCCCTCTACTTCCAAAAAGTCACTGCTGATTCTCAGAAATGCCTCTTGAATTTGTCCTCCCTTCCATTGCCACTGCCTTGTTTGATCATCTCTGCTCAGATGTTGCAACAGCTTTCTATCTTGTCTTCCTGCCCCAAGTGCAGGGCAGTAGATAAAGCTGGAGCCCCGCAGCATGGCCAGGACATGAAGGTGGCCTTGGCTTCTCTCTGGCTGCACAAGCTTCTGGCAGTGGACAGAATACTTGTTTCTGACTCAAGCTCCTTAAAACGTGTGACCCTAGGATGCTTAAGACCTTACACCCTGAGACCAAGCCCCTTCTCTTGAGTCCCAGTTCTCCTCCCACAGACTGCTGCTCTGCACCTTGTACTTCACCAGCAGCCGCTATCTGCGTCTGTTATCTTCCATCAAGGCCTTGTGCAGAAGGAGCCAGGCTGAGAGACGATATTTATAAATAGAAAGTGGGTGTAAAGTTCTGCAGTGACAAATGTTTTAAACAAAGCTAATTTCATCTCTCAAGCTTTAAAATTTCTGTCCTCACCCTCATCTTCCATCCTTCTCCCAAAGCCTCTTAAGTTCTTGCTCTCTCCTTGGTCAAGGCCACAATTATCCTGGAGTCCATGGTAACTGAAAGGTATAACAGAAGTAATGAATAATATGGATGGATTCAGTATCTATGTTGTTGTTGTTGTTATTTGCCATCGAGTCGGCCCCGACTCATAGCGACCCCTCCTTGGGTTTCCGAGGCAGTATCACTACGGAAGTAGGAATGCCCAACCTTCCTTCTGAGGCGTGGCTGGTGGGTTTGAACCGCCAGCCTTCTGGTTAGCAGTCAAGTGCCTTAGGCACTATGCTACCAGAGCTCCTTCAATATCTATAGGCTACTTAATAGAGAACACAAATGTGTTGGATTGGGTTCTCTAGAGAAACACAAAAACCAGCAAAGTATATATATTTATAGAGAGAGAAAGAGAGAGAGAGAGAAATTTATCTTAGATAAATGGCTCACAAGCGTGTAGAAGCCGACAAGTTCAAGCTGAAAAGTTCGTCTCTGGAGGGGGATGGGGCCCAAAGCCATCTGGCTTTCGCACGCACGGCAGAGGAGTTCAAGTCACAAAGTTCGTCTCTGGAAAGAGATGGGGCCCGGAGTCGTCTGGTTCCCGTAAGCACAACAGAGCCGAGAGAATCAAGCTGACACGCAGTGCACTGGTCGCTGTTCCCAACAAAGAATGAATCCGAAAACCTCCAGGGCGAGCAGCGAGCTGCTCGCTCCAGGAAGTATATAGTCCGGAATGCCGTTCTTCCAGTTTGTCCCTGGGATAGCATTGCAGGTAGGCCACACCCCTGGGGAAACTCCCCCTAGGCCAACCGGCCGCTTAGAACACAGTCATGTGATCCATCCTGGGAACCACCACTCACAACTGGAGTCCAGCCAAGTTGACACATCTTCAACTATCACAACAAATAATACCTTCTCCGTAATACATGCATACATGTATATATACCCACTGCCATCAAGTTGATTCTGACTCATACTGACCTTATAGGATAGAGTAGAACTGCCCACATGGTGTTTCCAAGGCTGTAAATCTATGGAAGCAGATTGCCTCATCTTTCTCCTGTGGAGCAGCTGTTGGGTTTGAATCCCTGGCCTTTTGGTTAGTAGCCCAGTGCTTTAACCACACCACCACCAGAGCACCTTCCCACCTAACAGTAGGATGTTTATTGAACCCTGTCCATCCATCCATTATTTCCAACCCATAAGACAGGTATGTATGCAAAATATTGCCCCATTTTTGAAGAGAAAATTCAGGTTCAGGAAGGTTAACTGATTTGCCCAAGATGAATAAATGACAAAACCGGGATTCGAGCATGTGTCTGCAAGTTAGTTTGTTAGGTGCCGTCAAGTCAGCTCCAGCTGATAATGAATGACCCTCTATGTACAACAGAAGGAAAGACTGCCCGGTCGGTCCTGCACCAGCCTCACAATCCTTGTAATACTTGAGCCCATTATTGTAGCCACTGTGTCAGTCCATGAGGGTCTTTCCCTCTTCTGCTGACCCTCCACTTTACCCAAGCATGAGATTCTTTTTCAGGGAATGGTCCTTTCTGACAACTTGAACAAAGTAGATGAGACGAAGTCTGGCCATTTTTGCTTCCAAGGAGCATTCCGGCTGCACTTCGTCCAGGACAGATTTGTTTATTCTTCTGGCAGTCCATGATATTTTCAGTATTTTTAGCCAACAACCATAATTCAAACGCATCAAGTTGGTAGAATTCCTAATACGCTATTCACATGTATTGAGCCCTACTATTTTTCTGCACAAAAGTGGGGGGACAGATTTTAACAGGAAATTAAATATGAAACTCAAGAGGTAGCCTGTGATTTGATTATAATGATGAGAGGGTCCCCGTTATATATTGCAGTTGTGTACTCAGAAGCCCAGCTCCAACTGGCTTAATTAAGAAAAGGAATGTATTGGCTCAAGTAACGGAAACGGCTAGTGATGAATCCAGTGGTTCAAACAGGGCATTGGGACTCACATCCCACCCCTCACATCTGCCCACCTTGGCTTGGTGCCTCACTCTGGCTCTCTCCACAAGGTCCCAACTGGCAGCTCCACTCACATGGCATTTATATTTCCAGACAAAGGGCAAATACCTCTTCAGGGAGCTCCAGCAAAAATCCCCCGAGGACTCTGGCTCGTAACACACGTCCATCTGTAAACTATTTGGTGTGTCTTGGGGTGGAGTACTCTGCTTCTCTCCCAGCCAGGCCTGAGTCACAGGCCCAGCCTGGAGGGGTTGGGGTCCAGGGCCAGCCCCACTAGGACCATATACAATGAATTGGAGTGTGTCAAAGGAAGATTGGGCAAAAACAATTACCCTGCACCTTGTTCAAAGGAAATAGCTTGAAAGGGGAAGAAAACCCTGCCCACCATGAAAACTCATGAACCTGAGCTGAGCACAGGAGTGAATGTTGATTCAAACCCACTCTGCATAGGTCTGGTGATGTAGTATCTAAGGCATTTGACTGCTAACCAGAAGGCTGGTGGTTCAAACCCACCAGTGACTCTTCAGAAGGAAGACTGGACAATCTACTCCCGTAGTGATACTGCCTCAGAAACCCAAGGAGGAGTCGATATGAGTTGGATGCAACTCAACGGCAGTGACTGGGTTTTTTGGTTTTACTCTGTATAGGTGTGCACACCTGTGATCTCAGTGAATCACCCTATGAGCCAGATAATATCCCCATTTTTCAAGTGAGAAAAACTGAAGTCAGAGATTAAAACAACTTGCTCATAAGTGGCAGAGCTAGGCTTCAAACCTGGATATGTTTGAGTGCAAACCTAGCAGCGTGCTTTACACCCAGCACTGTGCCGATCCGCTGAGGAAAAGCTTGGTACTCAGCTTCCATAAAGATTAAACAAACAACAAAAAGCGCCCCCGAGCTCCCTTCTGCAAAGATGACAGCTGAGGAAACCTCACGGACCCCACAGCTCGAATTTTCAGCCAGCAAGAGACAGGCCTGTAAAATGAACAGTAACAACAGGGAGGTACACACCCCTTAGAACAATCAACCATAGGAGATCGGAAGGGCAGCGTTGCCCAGGGACGAAGCTCAGAGGAAGGGTTTGGGAAGAAGGACGAAGGGAAATGGTACCCCCAGGAAGGAGGTGGGAAGAGTGCTGTCCCACTGTGGGGGTCGCAGTCAGTGTCACAAAACAAGATGTGTATGAATCGGTGAATGGAAAACCAACTCGCTCTGTAAACTTCCACCCAAATCACAATGAAAAAAATAAACTATGGAGCAGTTCTACCGTGTAATGCATGGAGTCACCATGAGTGAGAATGGACTCAACTGCAACTAACAACCGCAATCCTCTCTGTCTAGGAGGAGGGGAGATGAGACTGGCAGACAAGCAGTTTGAGGTCATGTCTGGGGGGTCCACTTCCGACTGCCCAGCCAGGCTCAGGGCAGGATGGCACCAACTGGGAAACCACTCTGCCTTGACCCAGCTACCAGCTGAGCAGTGAATACATTGTTGACAATTCCCTCTCTCTGGGAAGAAGAACCTACCACAGAGGTGCTCCCTCAACCCTTCTTCTGACCATGGGAGAAAGTAGCAAGAAACCACAGGATAAAGTTCAGTTGAGAAGGAAGGACATGTTGGCTGTGGAATGAATGGATGGTTAAGTCTAGAAAAATGATTGGAAAAAATTAGAAGTTATGACCCTGAAGTGTAGAGGCTTGAAATGAGAATATGGCACAGGAGAGATGAAAATCTCTGAAAAAGGAAATTAGGACACAGCCCGTACAAAATGCCTGTGCAGAACAAAGGGGGGAGAGCTGACGGAGGCACAAGGCTTTACAGAGAGCTCTCTGGCAAGCTTAAAAATTAAAAGGTCAGGAATCAGATGGTTGGTGTCCGTGCTAAGTTGAGACTTGAAAAGGGCGTAGATAATAAAAGATACCACTCTTACGTTCCCAGCAAGAGGAATGGGAGGACAGGGTTGCTACTTGAGGTTAAAGGTGTCAGGTTAGCATCTGTCAGAAAGCAGAATACTCAGCTAGGGTTTTCTTCTCTCTCCCCTGAGGAAAGCATTTCTAAACCGGAGGAATAAAGCAAAACATCTTTAGAGGAAATTGGAGCCCCAAATAGAAGATGGTAAGAGAAAACCTAAGCACTGAGCCATTTAAAATGCGTTGCAAGTCCCAAGGGGCTGAGAAGCCTCAGCCGATAAGATTGTAGAGCCAAATGGACTAGGGTGAGATCCTGGAGCCCTGGCCAGTGTAGCTGAGAAGCCAAGGGGCCGCAGTGCTGGACAGCTGCACACGTCTCGAAGTTCAGAAAAGGGGCAAAGGCAGATTCTGAAAGTTGTGGGT
>NW_006922584.1:336864-338921 GCF_000298275.1 Orycteropus afer afer
GGCTGCAATGATGGGCTCAAGTATAGCAGGGATTGTGGGGCTGGCGCGGGATCGGGCAGTGTTTCGTTCTGCTGTGCATGGGGTCGCTATGGGTCGGAAATGACTCGACGGCACTTAACAACAACCACAATATAAGGTACATGGCACCCTTGTGGGGGTGGGACCACGGAAATAAGGTATATGGAACCCTAATGTGGGGATTGGTCAGTCATTCCACTAGACTTAAAATGAGCCCCCCTACACACACAGAGAGAAGCAGGAGGAGGGATCTCACTACCATCAAGACAGAAGAGTTGAGAGTAGATCATGTTCTTGGACCCAAGATCTCTGTACTAGACCTTGGCAGAGAAACCAGCAGAGAGACGGCAGCCATAGAACAAGAGACCGGCATGAGACAGAGCTATGGGCTTGCTAGCCCACAGAGTGAGAAAGCTGAGTGCCTTTGGGCAGGAGACCTGCTGGCACAGTGGTGCACCTATCAGTAGAGCTAAAAGAACTTTGTAACACTTGCCTGAGCAGGGAGTAGGCCAGGCCAAAGAGAGACGTACTTTATGGGGTGAACATTTACATCAAGTACATAGACTCCTTGGAGCAATCAGTCCTGGGAGAACAGAAGGGCAGTGTTTACTGGAGGGGCAGGAGTGCATGAGAGGGAAGGACACAGGGAAGAGGAAGTGGGAAGAGAGCTGTTACATTGTGGGGAGTTGCAGTCCATGTCACGACCGTGATACAAGTGTGTATAAACTGCTGTACAGAAAATGAATTTGCTCTGTAAACTGTCACCCAAATAAAAATAAAAAAGAGAGACATGCCTGGGGGCATGGCTGAGGGGAGGCTGTCCTGATGGAAGAATTGTGTCCTGAGCGCATTCCAGAACCTGAATTATAACCTGTTACTTCCCTAATAAACCCCCAAATTGTGGGTTTATCTGTGAGTTCTGTGTGACCAATGCAACGAATTATCTAACCCACAGAGAAGCAGAGAGAGCCGTCAGAGGATGGTTGGTGTCCGAGTTGGTAGAAAGGCTTGGGGGGGGGGCAGCATGTGCGGCCTCCATTTCACAGAGCTCGGCCTGGAACAGCTGCTGCTGGTGGAGTTAGAGGCGCTCAGAGGGTGCTGCCTCCATGTCCTTTCTGCAGTTGAGCTAAAGATGTTTGAATGTATCAAGAAATGTTTCTTTCATGTTTTTATGCATAGAAAGGTACACTGTATACTAACACAAACATTAGACTAACTGATGTTAGATACAAACCTACCTAACTGTCCCAAAACCCACTGCCATGGAGTCCATTCTGACTCATAGTGACCCCACTGGATTTCCTAGGTGGTAAATCTTTACGGAAGTAGATTGCTCCATCTTCCTTCTGTGGAGTGGATGGTGGGTTTGAACTGCCAACCTTCTGGTAAGCAGTCAAATGCCTTAGGCACTGTGCCACCAGAGCTCCTTAAAACTGTCCCAACTTACCTACAAATTCGACCTAAAGACAGATTTAGGAACAGAATTCTTATCATCAGGGGACTGCCTGTCCTGTACCCCCTCTCCCACCCACTGGCTATTCATATGCTGCAAATCCGAGGAGAAGTGTACATTCCAGGCTCGGCACTTGTCTCCCACACTTGCCATATTTGCAGACGGTACCACTGTTGAGAGGAAAAGCTAATATTTGGAAGTCAGAATCAAGATTCTAAACTATCTTGAAACAGTGGGCTGAACCCAAACAAACCAAAAATCCAAACTCACTGTCATTGAGCCGGATCTGACTCATAGAGACCCCTCCTTGGGTTTCCGAGGCAGTATCACTATGGAAGTAGATTGCCCCCCAACAGGATGAAATTTAACAGAAAAAAAGTGGGAAGGTCTGCATTTAGATTTTTTTTTTTTTTAATCACTGCACAAGCACAGGATGAAGTTTGGCTTGACGTTGGCAAGTGTGAGAAAGGCTTTCAGCTGCTCTCAGGTTGAATAGAAACCAGGAGGAAGAGAGCAGCTGCTTAAAAAGATAGTGCTCCCTCTCTTTTTAATTTTAGGTACAAAAGGATAAAACAGGGAAAAGTGT
>NW_006922584.1:347251-359254 GCF_000298275.1 Orycteropus afer afer
AGTGTTTCTCTGCTATTCATAAGGTTTTCCCTGGCCAATTCTTTGAGAAGTGGATGGCCTCTTCCTTCTTCCTAGTCTATCTCAGTCTGCAAGCCTGGCTGAAACCTGTGCACCATGTGCACCCTGCTGGGTTTGAAACATCAGTGGTACAGCCTCAAGACTCACAGCAACACGTCACCACAGTAGGACAAACAGACAGACAAATTTGTCTCCCTTAGCTGTTGGAAACCTCTCCAACCTCCCCTTACCTGGATCCCTCCTTCTGCCTCCTTGCTCTGTCCTGGTCCCCCCCCCCGGGCTCCCCCACCCCACCCCACCCGTGCTTTCCCGCCTTGCCACTTTGGGGTGTGGCCTGAGTTCCCTGCCCCTCACCTGGATGCCTGCGGCTGACTCATATACTTGTCTGGCTTATTTTACTCAGCATAATGTTTTCAAAGTTCTTCCATGTTGTGGCACACCTCAGACCTCCATTCCTTTTTATGACTACATAATATTCCCTTGTATGTATATACCACATTTTGTTTATGCATCCATTGATGGACATTTGGGTTGCTTCTAGCTTTTCTGCTGTGAATAGTGCTGCAGTGAACATTGGTACACAAGTATCTGCTCTAGTGCCTGCTCTAAATTCTCCTGGGTATACACCTAAGCCTACTGACTTTTTAAAATAATATTTTGTTTTCAGTGAAAGTTAACACAGCAAATTGCATTCCCATTTGACAATTTCTTTACAAATTATTGTGACATTCGTTATATTTTCAATTGTCAACACTCTCATTGATTGTGTTCTGATTGTTCCATTTCTGGTGCTTTAGTTCCCCTGCCCCCTTATCTTCTCACCTTTGTTTGAGAGTAATTGTTAACATTAGGCCTATTGACTTTCATCCCCAAAAATGTGCAGATCATGGTGTTGACCTCCAACATTCCATGGCCAGGGTCTCCTGACAATCTGAGGTTATTAGTGCCTTCAGTCTCCACTGCTAACATGGGCTAACTTGGGTCAAGGAGAACTAGCAGCAATAGCTCAGGAATGAGCCTGGGTGTGAGGAGAAACTTGGTGACTGGGCTGCACCTTTACCCCAGTTTTGACCTGTCTGGTTCTCCCAATATTCCTACTATCTGTTGTTGCATAGAAACTACCCCCAAAACTTACTAGTTTAAAACAAGAGCGGCCATTTTTATCCTTGTGGATCTGAAGGCATCCTGGGTTCAGTTAGGGGCTGGAGTCATCGCAAAGGCTTCCTTCCTTGTGGCTGGCAGCCGATGGTGGACATTCAATGGGACCTCAGCAGGAGCCAGCTTTACGGGCATGCAATTTATGTCATTGCACAAGGTCCCCACATAGAAGGGCCCTTGGTTTAGTGCTCCGTTGTCAGCATCTTGATATTCTTAATAAATTTTTCACTGGGCTCCATAAAATACGTAGGCAGTTCTGACTGGGCCTGTTAGCCACAGCATCTACTCGGGGCCTTTCCAGGTGTCCTGAGCTTTCTCACAGCTTGGTGTCTGGGTTCCAAGTGTGAGAGTTTCAAAAGAGAGCCAGGCAGAAGCTGTGCTACTTTTTATGACCTAACCTAAGTCCTTCTCATAATGGGGAATTCAAGGTCCCCTTGTAGGAAGACCATGTGGGATGGGAGATACTGTTACAACCATGACTGGAAAATGCAGTATGCCACATGGGGACATGAGCAGGTCACCTCCCTGTCCTCAGCCTCAATGTCCCCATCTGCAGCAGGGGCTCTGGGGACTCAGCTCTGCTTTCTAAGAGGACTAATGTTGGGACCTTCCAGCCCTTCTGGGAAAAGGGCCAGTAGGGACTTTGGGAACCTCATCCTCACAGCCACTCTCAGCTTCCCCCCTCCCGGGTCATTTGCCAAATGCTCACAGGGATTAGAACCAGGGCAGTGGGGCCAGCAGCCCAACCTAATCATCTACTCCCCTGCAAGACCCAGATCCCCATGGAAAGCACATTCCTCGCCCTGACATCTGTTTCTCCTGCTGGCATCTCTGCTTGGCTAATGATTCCTCCTCTTTCATTTCTCCCTGGGGCACGTTGTTGTCTTTCTCATTAACTTCTCCTCAACTCCCAGCAAGGTCCCTAGACTCCGAGTTCTGCTAATTCCCCTGTAATCCACTGGCAAACCAGGAAGCTAATTAAATTGTGAGCTTGCATGCTTGCTCTCCCTGTCAGTCTCCCAATCTCTCATCTCAGTCTCTCTCCCAGCTGTCTCTTTCCTGCCTGCCCCTGCCCAGGCCAGATGCAGCATTTTCCTGCACATCTTCCAGCCTCTCCTCTCATCTTCAGTCTCCTGTCTTTCACTCTACAGCCAGAGTAATCTGCTTAAAATATAGCTGTAAGCCCGCCTCTCCCCTCTGCTGCAGGATGGACCAAGCTCCTTAGCTCAGCATTTAAGCCTCACTCACCTTACCTGCCATTACTTCTTCCTACAAACCCTTCCCTCTAGAATGGAGCCACAGACAGTTCCCTGCCCAAACCCTCTCTATGCCACCTGCACACCTTTTTCATATTCTCTCTCTTCATATATATATGTATACATATATGTGTGTGTATATATAGTGGTTGAGTGGGTTCTGACTCATAGCAACACATGAGCCTCCTCACAATCTTTGCTCTGCTTGAACCCATCATTGCCACCACTGTGTAAGTCCATCTTGGTGAGAGTCTTCCACTTTTTGTTGATCCTTTGCTTTACCTGACATGATATCCTTCTCCAGGGAATGGTCCCTTCTGACAATATGACCAAAGCACGTGAGACGAAGTCTGGCCATTCTTGCTTCTAAGGAGCATTCAAGCTATTTTATTTTTGTTGTTGTCAATATACACAGCAAAATATCCATCAGTTCAACAGTCTCTGCATGTCCATTTCAGTGACACTGACTACATTCTTTGACTTGTGCAACCATTCTCACCCTCCTTTTCTGAGCTGTTCCTCCCCCGTTAACATACATTCACTGCCCTCTAAGTTTCTATCCAATCTTTCCAGTTGCTGTTGTCCATTTGATCCCATACAGACAGATCTTAAAAGAGCACAGTGTTCAAGGCAGATCTTCTTAACTAGTTAAGCTAAACTTTTGTTGGGTTTTAAGTAGACTTTAGGGAATATTTTTGGTTTAAATAATAAAGATTATTTCAGGGCAATGGCTTCAGGGTTCATCAGCCTCTATAGCTCCAGAAAGGCTGGATTCCATGAGTCCTGTTCTTTAATTTCTCCCTTTTAATCAAGAATCTTCTATAGAATCTTTGATCAAAATGTTCAGTAATGGTAGCCAGGCACCATCTAGTTCCTCTGGTCTCATGGCAAAGGAGGCAGTTGTTCATGGAGGCAATTAGCCTCACCTTCATATTCACAGCCTATTGCCTCCAATAGATGATTGCTCTTTGAGGGCAGGGCTTAGGTCCCATTCATCCTGGTTTCCTCCTGAATGCCAACCTAGCACTGTGCCTTAGAGCACTCCAAGGATGTCTCTTTACCCAAGGCAGTAACTAGAGCACTAGCCTTCATATCCACATTCCAAGAAGTGGGGTGAGAGGAGGGAGGTCAAAAAGAGTGGGCATCCCAGCAGAGTCACTCCCTTTAAAGAGCTTTCTCTCCCGATGACTTCTGCTTACGTCTCCTTGACCATGGGTAGGTACAAGAGAAACCGGGTACAAGGCCTCTCTTAAAGGTCAAGAGCTCATCTCTTGTTCTATAGATGAGAAAATGAGACCCAGAGAGGGTCAAGGAACTAGGGAGGCGGCAGAGCACTATGGTTAAGGATTCGGTTTTGGAGAGAGATCAATGTGGGTTTGAATCCTGACCCTGCATTTACCTCTTTATCCCTCATTTGTAAAGTTGGGTTAATGATACCTAACTCAGGAGATGTTGAGAAAAATAAGCCAATGGATGTGAAAAAGAGTTTACACAGTGTCATGGATTGAATTATGTCCCCCCAAATAAGTGTTAACTTGGCTGGGCCAGGATTCTCAGTGGTTTGGCAGTTATGTAATGATGCAGTCGTCCCCCGTGAACTGATGTGATCTGCCAATCAGTTGTAAAGGAATTAAAGTGGGATGTTGTTGTTGTTAGGTGCTGTGAGTCATCTCTGACTCATAGTGGCCTTATGTACAACAGAACAAAAAATTGCCTAGTCCTGTGCCAGCCTCATGATCCTTCCCATACCTGAGCCCATCGTAGCAGCCACTGTGTCAATCCATCTTGTTGAGGGCCTTCCCCTTTTACGTTGACCCTCTACTTTACCAAGCATGATATCTGTGGTAGTTAAGTTTGTGTGTCAACTTGGCTGGGCCTGGTTGAGTGACTGGGCAGCTGGATGTAGTATTCCCCATGACGAGACTGGTAATCAACTCTATGGTGGAATCTACTGTGAGCAACTGAGTAGCTGCCTTAGGGATGTTTCCTGTATATAAGAAGTCTTGGGGAACGGTCTCTAGCTTTTGGCACACTTGAACCCTGCATGTAGCTGAGTTGTTGTTCAGCAGTCTGCCATGCTCTGCTGATCTTGGGACTTTTCATAGACTTGAATTAATGTGGTTTAGTAACATCAGGACTGTGCCTTATTACTGGTCAGCCTTGGGCTTGTCAAACTCAGCAGCCAGCAGCTGAGTGAAGAAAAGCCTCCAGCTTCATTGTGCCGGGAGCTGGAGGCAGAGCTGAAGCCCAAGGTTGAGGGGCTTTCACCCAGCCCCCTAGAGCCTGGCACTTTGAACGCAGACTTCAAGCCTCCAAACTGTAGAAGAACAAACTCCCGTTTGTTCAAGCATCCCATTTGTGGTATATTCTTGTCAGAGCGGTACTGGATAACCAGAACAATGTCCTCCAGAGAATGGTCCCTTCTGACAATATGACCAAAGTAGGTGAGACATCTGGCCATTCTCACTTCCAAGGAACATTCTAGCTGCACTTCCTCCAGGGCAGATTTGTTAGTTCTTTTAGCAGTCCATGGTACTTTCAGTAGTGTTCACCAGTGCCACAACTCAAAAACATCAACCCTTCTTCGGTCTTCCTTACTCATTTCATTGTCCACTCTCACATGCATATGAGGCAATTGGAAATACCATGGCTTTGGTTAGGCACACCTTAATCTTCAAGGAGACATTTTTGCTCTTCAGCACTTGAAAAGGTCTTTTGCAGCAGATTTGCCCAGTGCTATGCGTCATCTGATGTCTTGACTGGTGCTTCCATGGATGTTGATTGTAGAACCAAGTAATATGAAATCTTTGACAACTTCAATCTTTTCTCCATTTATCATGATGCTCCTTATAGGTCCAGTTGTGAGGATTTTTGTTTTCTTTATATTGAAGTGTAATCCATACTGCAGACTGTAGTCTTCAATCTTCATCAGTAAGTGCTTCAAGTCATCCTCACTTTCAGCAAGCAAAGTTGTGTCGTCTGCATATTGCAGGTTGTTAATGAGCCTTCCTCCAATCCTGATGACATTTTCCTCTTCATACAGTCCAGCTTCTTGGATTATTTGCTCAGCATACAGACTGAATAAGTATGGTGAAAGGACACAACCCTGACACACTCCCTTCCTGATTTTAAACCATGCAGTAAGTATCCCCTTGTTCTATTCAAACGACAGCCTCCTGGTCTATGTACAGGTTCCTCATGAGTACAATTCTCATTCTTCTCAATGTTATCCATAATTTGTTATGGATAACCAAATGCTTTTGCATAATCAATAAAACACCAAGTAAACATCTTTCTGGTATTCTCTGCTTTGAGCCAAGATCCTTCTGACATCCGCAATGATATCCCTCATTGCACATCTTTTTCTGAATCCAGCTTGCATTTATTAAAGTTATGTCAATATACTGCTTCAACCAGTTTTAAAATTATCTTCCATAAGATTTTACTTGCATGTAATATTAATGATATTGTTCAATGAATTCTGCATTCTGTGGGATCACCTTTCTTTGGAATGAGCACAGATATGGATCTCTTCCAGTCCATTGGCCAGGGAGCTGTCTTCCAAATCTCTTGGCATAGCCAAGTGAGTGCCTCTAGCATGGCATCCATTTGTTGAAACATCTCAGTGGGTATTCTGTCAATTCCTGGACCCTTGTTGTTCACCAATTCCTTCAGTGCAGTCTCAACTTCTTTCTTCAGTACCATTGGTTCTTGACCATATGCTACGTCCTGAAATGGATGAACATTGGCCAGTTCTTTTTTGGTACAGTGACTCTGTGTATTTCTTCCATCTTCTTTTGATGTTTCCGGCATCGTTCAATATTTTGCCTATAGAATCTTTCAATATTGCAACTCGATGCTTAAATTTTTTTTCTTCAGTTCTTTCAGCTTAAGAAATGCCAAGTGTGTTCTTCCATTTTGGTTTTCTAACTCCAGACCTTTGCATATTTCATTATAATAATTGGGTTTGTCTTCTCGAGCTGCTCTTTGAAATCTTCTGTTCAGCTGTTAAATCATGTCATTTCTTCCATTTGCTTTAGCTACTCTCTGTACAAGGGTAAGTTTCAGTCTCTTCTGACATCCATTTTGGTCTTTTCTTCCTTTCCTGTCTTTTTAATGACCTTTTGCCTTCTTCATGGATGATGTTCTTGATGTCATCTCACAATTCCTCTGGTTTTTGGTCATTGGTATTCAGTGCATCAAATCTATTCTTTAGATGGTCTCTAAATTCAGGAGGGATATATTCAAGGTCATATTTTGGCTCTCATGGACTTCTTTTAATTGTCTTCAGCTTCAACTTGAACTTGTATATGAGCAGTCCTGGCCTTGTTTTGGCTGAAGATACCGAGCTTCCCCACCACCTCTTGCTGCAGATGTAGTCAGTCTGATTCCTGTGTACTCCATCTGGTGAAGTCCACATGTATAGCCATTTGTGTTGGTGAAAACAGGTATTTGTAATGAATAAGTTGTCGGTCTTGCAAAATTCTGTCATGTGACCTCCAGCATTATTCCTGTCACCAAGGCCATATTTTCCAATGACCAGTGATACTTCTTTGTTCCCAACTTTTGCATTCCAATTACCAGTGATAATCAACACATCTTGATTGCACGTTCAGACAATTTCAGACTGCAGAAGTTGGTAAATATCTTCAACTTCCTCATCTTTCACTTTGGTGGTTGGTGCATAAATTTGAATAATAGTAGTACCAACTGGCTTTCCTTGTAGGTATATGGATATTATCCTATCATTGACAGTATTGTACTTCAGGATAGATCTTGAAACAGACTTTGTGATGATGAATGCCATGCCATTCCTCTTCAATATGTCATTTCCAGCATAGTAGATCATATGGTTGTCTGATTCAAAATGGCCAAAACCAGTCCATTTCAGCTAATGCCTAGGATATCAATCTTTATGCATTCCATTTCATTTTTGACAACTTCCAATTTTCCTAGATTCATACTTTGTACATTCCATGTCCTGATTATTAATGGATGTTTGCAGCTGTTTCTTCTCATGTTGAGTTGTGCCACATCAGCAAATGGAGGTCCTGAAAGCTTTATTTTATCCACATCATTAAGGTCGGCTCTACTCTGAGGAGGCAGTTCTTCCTCAGGCATATTTTGAGTGCTTTCTAACCTGAGGGGCTCATTTTCTGGCACTATATTTGTGGTGGTTAAGTTTGTATGTCAACTTGGCTGGGCCTGGTTGAGTGGCTGGGCAGCTGGTGGCAGTTAGTCCCATGATGAGACTGGCAATCAACTCCATGGTGGGACCTACAACCAGTTGAGTAGCTGCTTTAGGGATGTGGTCTGCGTCCCATGTGTAAGAAACAGCTTTGGGAATGGTCTCTAGCTTATGGCACACTTGAATCCTGATGTAGCTGTGTCATTGTTCTGCAGCCTGCCATTCTCTGCCAACCTTGGGACTTTCAATGGACTTGAATTAATGGCCTTCCATTTGGTTTAGTAACATCAGGGCTGTGGCTTTTTTTTTTTTTTTTTTTGTCAACCTTGGGCTTGTTAGCTGCCTGAGTGAAAAGATGCCTCTAGCTTCAGTGAGCTGGGAGCAAGAGGCAGAGCTGAAGCCCAAGGTCGAGGGGCTTTCACACAGCACCTAGAGCCTGGCATTTCGAACTCAGACTTCTAGCCTCCTGAACTGTAAGACAATAAACTGTTTGTTCAAGCCATCCCATTTGTGATATATATTTCTATCAGAGCAGCACTAAGTAACCAGAACAATATTGGACAATATTTCAGGGCTATTCATAAACTTTGCCAGTAATATATCAGGCAGTGTTTCACTGCAGTTCATAGGTTTTCAACAGCCAATTCTTTGAGAAATGGATGGCCTCTTCCTTCTTCCAAGTCTGTCTTAGTCTGGAAGCTCCACTGAAACCTGTCCACCATGGGTGACCCTGCTGGCATTCGAAATACCGGTGGCATAGCCTTGAGCCTCACAGCAACATGCAAGCCACCACAATACAACAAACTGACAGACAATTTCATCTCCCTCAGCTGCTCCAAACCCACTGCACCAGCTCACTTCATTCCTAGTCTCTCTGAGTGAGATGCAACACCCTTACTCAGGTCACAGCCCTGACCTCAGTACCACCAAGAAAAAGAGTCAGGAGTGGAGTATGTCCTTTGGACCCAGGGTCCCTGCACTGAGAGCCTCCCAGACCCAGGGAAAGATTGACTCCAAGACACATATAGATCCTCAAGGAACACCAGGCCCACACCTGTTGAAAGAAAACAAAGGCCTTCCTTTAGAGCCAACAGAGAGAGAAAGCCTTCCCCTCCCCTCGAACCAACACTCTGAATTCAGATTTCTAGCCTACTAAACTGTGAGAAAATAAATTTGTTTGTTAAAGCCATCTACTTGTTATATTTCTATTATAGAGATACTAGATAACACATATCAGACACAGACTTGTTCAATGTCTTAGTCTAGGTTCACCCAAAAACAGACCCTCAGACAACGATTTGGGTACAGGTAGTTTATTTAGAACGTACATGATGAAGGAGTGGAGAGTGAGATGAGGAGGGGAGGAAAGCAAATGAACAGATATGAGTAGGTTTCCACCTACTCATTAACTTACAGTTGGGGTAGTGGTGGTTACTGAACAAGAGAGGAACAGGCAGGAAAAACCACCTAGCACAGGGCTCTTTTCTCTGAATCCATTCTGCCACCTCTTCCTAACTTTTATTCTGATGCCCTTTCATTACCCACCCCATCCTACCTTACACACCCACCAGCTCACAGCATCTTCTTTCTCCCTGTCTTTTCCCCACCCCTAGATCTCCTCCCCATCCCAATCCCTTGAAGTAAATCCCACTCTGGCTTCTCTGCTGAAAATTCTGTTTGTGGATCCAGGGAAAGGGTCAGATGGCTCTGAGCCAGGCCCCCACTGGGATTCAATCCTCCTGCCTGAAGAGACTTCCTTCTCCCCTCCCACCATTAGCATCACCTTCAAGAGGCACCTTCCAGAGGGCAGCCCCACAGATGAAATTTTTACATACTTATTTGTATGTGCTGTAAAAATGTCCGTATAACTAAAACTAAAAGGGGGCAAAGTTATGAGAACTTCTTTGGCACAGTCAGCCACCCGGATGGAGCGAGTTTTTTGGACCTGTGGTCTCAGGACTGTGATCGCAGGAGACATCAAGCTCAATTGGCATAATACTACACAAAACTATTGTTCTACATCCTACTTTGGTGAGTACCAACTGGGGTTTTAAAAGCTTTCAAGCGACCCTGTAGATAACAACCATGGGTCGCTCTTGTCCAGAGCAAAGAAGAATGAAGAAAACCAAAGACACTTGGAAACAATTAGCCTAAGGGACTAGTGGACCATGCAAACCTCAGCCTCTATGACCATGATACCAGAAGAACTAGATGGTGCCTGGCTACTACTGTCAACCACTTGGAAAGGGATCAGTGCAGGAGATCCTGGATAGAGTGGGAGAACAATGTGGAACAAAACTCAAAATCCCTAAAAAGACCAGGTTCACTGGTCTGATAGAGCCTGGTGAGACCCCTGAGACTGTTGCCCCTAGTTACCCTTCAGGTCTGGAATTGAACTCACTCCTGTGGCTTCCGGCCAAACAATAGACAGGCTTTTGGGGGAACATTTACATCAGGTGGATACACTCCTTAGAATGATTCATCGTGGGAGAGCAGAAGGGCAATATTTGCCAGGGAGATAACCTGGGGATTGTGGGATGGCAGCAGGAGTGTGTGGGAGGGAAGGACACAGGGAAGAGGTAACTATGGGAAGGAAGTGGGAAGAGAGCTGTTACACTGTGGGGAATTGCAGTCAATGTCATGAAACAAAATGTGTATGAACTGCTGTATAGAAAATGAATTTGCTCTGTAAACTTTCACCCAAATCACAAAAAAAAATAAAAAAAAAAAAAGAGAGAGAGAGAGCAGCCCCACCCTCCTGGTCCAGATAGGACACAGTGTCCTAGTAGAAGGGTCTTGGCTGCCACAGGTTGATTTCCTGCCTTTCCTCGCCCTCCTGCTATCCCTGTGTGACTCACTCTACCCTCACGCTGCTTCATGGCCTCCCAGTAGGGCTATGGCCCGAGCTTTTCAAGCTGTAAAGAACACAGCTGTGATCTGACAAGGGCTAGGCAGTGGCTTTACCTCATGCCCCAAAATACACCCATTACTCAACCTGATGAAAAAAATGAGCCTCCACTCATTCTTTACTATTAAAACACATATTTATTCCTTCATTTCATCATTCGCCTAATATCTGAAGAGTAACTTAATGAGCCAGTGATCATCACACCTTCAGGTTACTAACCCATACTAGATTAATGCTTGGACATCAGGGCCTCCTAGCGAGGGAATAGTGGTCAGACAGGTTTTGAGAGAGTTCAAGAAGGAAAGCTCCAGAGGGTGAGGTGTTGTGGTTTTTTTGGGGTGAGGATAAGGGTGGAGGTTGAGACAGGCCTCTCAGGGACCCCACAGCAGCAGAGCCAGAACTAGAATCCAGGCCTCCCAAGGCAGGTGGAGGCTGGAAGGTGGAGTGAGAGTGGGTTCTTCGAAGGTCTTACACGCAGTCAACATTCACTGAGCGCCAGGCAATTCTGCCAAGTCCACAACTGTCTTGGAAGCTCGAGCTCCCTGTGGTCTAAAGCCTGGAGTGGAGGCCATGAGAAGGGCGTCGGTGAGCGCTGGGACAGTTGCTTCCAGCCTTGATGCCTGCTACTCCCCCTACCCGGGTCCCAGGAAGGCATCGCCAACCAGGGCCCTTCCAGCTTTCCTGTCCCCCTTCTCAACTCTGCCTTCTTGCAGGCATCACAGAAGCAGACTTTCCAGCCCCGAACTCAATTTTGCCCCAAGGACTCTCCTTCTCTCACCTCCCCAGGGGGACCCACGCTGCCCCTCTGGTTTCTGGCGGCTTTGTCTTCCTCCTTCCTTCCTAATCCACTACCTGCATTTGCAGATTTGGAGATGAGGAAGAAAAACTAGGTCACTTCAAAGCCTTCAATGGTGGCACTGAATCATTTCCCCTTCTCTTTGCTCGACCCTTTCCCCTGAGGCTACGCAACCTGGACATCTGTCCCAGCCACACTCTCACCTTCCACCGTCCTTGCAGCGCAAAGGCTAGTCCAGCCTCCGTGCCCTGTTCCAGTCTCCGCTTCCCAGGCAGGGGGGGGGACTGCTCAATAGAGTGCCCTGGGTCGCTCCCAGCTCTGCCCCTGCCTCCGATCGTAAGCCCCTTCTGGGCCTCAGTTTCCCCATCTGCTTACTTGGATTGATGATGCCTGCCCTCTAGACCCAGAAGCTGCAGCCCTCTAAGGCGGTGGCGGATGGGGAAGGGTCCTTCCGCTCGGCTGCAGTCCGCTCCCGGACGTCGCGCCGGCGCCCCTGGGCCTCGCTGCTCAGCTCCCCTCCCCGGCGCGCCCTCCCTCTCCCTCCCACTCCTCTCCTTCCTCCCCCTTCTCCCCGTCCGCCTCGCCTCTGCCTCTGCCCGCCTGTCGCCTCGGCTCCCGCGTCAGCTCTCCTTGCCTGGCCCCCACGCCCCCTCGCGCCGCGCTGCCCCGCGCCTCGCCG
>NW_006922584.1:359400-369569 GCF_000298275.1 Orycteropus afer afer
GCGGAAGAAACAGAGACCCGAGCCGCAGCCGGAGCCGGAGCCGGAGCCGGAGCCGGAGCGCGGGCTCGGTCCGACCCGTCCGTCCGCCCGCCGCCCCCGCCAGGTAAAGGCAGCTTGGGGAGGTTGGGAGGCTGGGAGGCTTCCTTGGAGGCGGGGAGAGGGCGCAGAGCTACGGTCCGTTTCCCTGCAAGCAGGACTTCGGTGTTTTTTCATGAAAGAGGCTCAAGGGCTTTTACTCCGAAGGGACCGATGATAGGAGGTCTGGGGACAGAGGGGGCCTGGAGACCCCTTTCGCGGGGTGTTTTTTATCCATGAGAATGAATTAATGGGCTGCTTCCGTGAAAGGGGGGCTTCTCTCCCGGGGAGCATGAGGGGCTTTCAGGAAGGTGGGAGGAGGCTCTGGCGGGACTTGAGGAGGGGCTAATTGCGGGGCGGGGGCTGGCGGACAAGGGCTCAGAACAGCGCTGCCTCTCCCCCGGCGGTTCCGGGGCTCTGGGTCGGCACCCTCTCGAGTGCTCGGCTCTGTGTCCCAGTTTTCTCTCTTTGAAGATGATTATTTTGAGCCCCACCTGGACAGAGCTCAGAACAGCCATTTCCTTCCCTGGAGCTATGACGCCCACCTGACTCTCTCCCACCTCAGACCTGCTCAGGGAAGGGGGTTCAGGGAAGGATGGTGATCCAGGGGTCCGGGAAATGGGCAGCGGCGGGTGACACAGGCTGGGTACTGGGCACAGAGGATGAACCTCTGGCACCCGGCGGGGTGCACCAGACTTGTCAGAGAGGCAGGCAGGGCTGGAGTGGGCAGGAGCTCCCCAGGCAGACCCTGCTAGGAAAGCAGCTGGGTCAAGAATTGAGTCGTTTTTTGCTTTCTTTTCCTTTCACCCTGGATTCTAAGATTCATTCTATTTGTCTCCTCTTCGGTTCTGCAAAAGGGAAAACTGAGGCAGGGGTACATTGGCTGGAGATTCCTGTGTCTAGGAGTCACGTGTAGTGGGAGAGGGGAAGGCACACTAGATTTGGAGTTAAAGGCTTGCTTCAGTGTTGAAGGGGGTTGGGGGGCGTTTCCCATTTGGGCCTCAGCTTTGTACAGGCACTCTGGTGGAGCTGTTGTTAAAGCATTGGGCTGCTAACAAAGGTGAGCGGTTCCAACCCACCAGCCGCTCTATGGGTAAAAGATAGGGCAGTTTGCTAACGTAAGGATTTACAGCCTTGGGAACCCTACAGGGCAGTTATACTCTGTCCTATGGGGTCACTAAATGAGCTCTGGTGGCATCTGCCTAAGGCATTTGACTGCTAAGCAGAAGGTTGGTGGTTCAAACCCACCAGCTGCTCCACAGAAGGAAGATGGGGCGATCTACTTCCATAAGGATTTACAGCCTCAGAAATCCAATGGGGGTCGCTATCGACTTGATGGCAGAGTTTGGTGGGGTTCTTTTTGGTGTATAGGGTCACTATGAATCTGAATTAACTTGATGGCAGTGGGTGCAGCTTGGGTTTTTTATCTACAAAACTGGAAAGGACCTGCCTACCTTGCAGGTTTCTTGGGAGATCAGATGTGTTCCAAAGAGTTTAGTAAAAGGGAATGCACTAGCCACTCTTGAGGTGCAACCTTCACCCCTGCTGATGGCCCCATCCCTGCCTTCACCAAATGGAAGGGCTAACCTATAGGGATCTATTCTGGATGGAGTGTTCAGCTTGGCTAGCACTTGCGGATCTCCAGGAGAATTTGAAAAAGGTACACTTTCTTCCAGGGGCTGCAGGTCCACACAGCTGAGCAAGTAGAATGTGGGCTAGATTCTAGCTCTCACCTTCCCTCAGGGCACAGCTACACCTGGCAACCTTCTCAGCAGGCCCCAATGTCCCTGATAAACACAGAGCCTCACCCCAGAGTCTTTCCTATGGAAGCCTATAGTCCAGGCTGTCTTCACTTCAGGGCCTTTCGGTATCCAAGCCCCAAAGCCTATGCCCTACTGGGAACCAGGAAGCTGTGAATGCCACCATTGGAGAGTGACTCCTTGGGTAGAAGCTACTAAGTCTGTAACCTCCTATGTCAGGAACTTTCTTCAGATCACTTGTGTCAGGGCCCAGAATGGAAGCAACCACACACCTGGGCAGCACTGTTGTTCACGAACCACGTCCACACCTCCTATCTCAGGGATTCCTCCCAGCAAGCTTGTAGGGCAGGACTCCCCCCCTCCCCCCCACTGACACAAAGGAAGCCATGGCCTAGAGAAGCTAAGGAACTTACCCAAGGTTTCACAGATGTAAGTGGTGGAGTCGGGAACAAAAGCCCAGGCCTATGTGTCTTCTCTACTCCACCACCCCTGAGGAACAAAATCACTGATCCACAATTTTGCCAAAACCCTGCTGGAGTTGTTGCTCTCCGCCTCCATCCTTAGCACTCCCGGTTCTCCCTGCCCTCTCCAGCCTCCAAGTAGAAAGGAAGGAGTTGCATTCTCTTTTCCTCTGATTTCACTAGAAGGGGGGTGCAACCTCAAAGACCAACTGTTCTGGCCTACTCACCGCAGGGGGAATCTCTAGGGAGCTGGGTGGGAGCTGACCCTTGGATGAGTCAGAGGCCCGGAGAGGGTCAGGGAGTAGCTATCCCCTTTCCTGCCCAGGTGGCAACTTAAATAGTGGCCATCATGGAGGATATTGAGACAGAAAGCTAGTGTCTGAGGGGCAGGCCAAATTACAGCCAAAGGAAAAGGCCACAAGATGGAGGTGGAGGGAAACTTAGAGATCCCCACCCCCAACACCCATGTGTTCTTAGGCCCCTGGATGCCAAAGAGGAGATAAAAGGGTGAGCCCAGCAGACAGGACTGTAGATCTCTTCAACCACAACATTTCTGCTTGTAACCGACTTGGGAGTCTAATGCTCATTGAAAAAAAAAAAAAATTGAAGAATCACTGGCTTAATCCTGTGGTTCTCAAAGTGTGGTCCCCAGACTAGCAGCAATAGCATCATTTGGCATCCAGGAATTTAGAAGTAATGCAAACTCTTAGTTCCCACCCCAGGCCTACTGAATGGAAAATCTGGTAGCAGGCAGCAACAAAGTGGGTTTTAACAACCCCTCAGGGTCACTCTGAGGCACACTGAAGTTTGAGAACCAAGTGTGTTGGAAAAAGTGGGAGTGAGTCACGGGCAGAGCTGGGAAGAGAACTCATTATTCCCAACCTTGACGGCCTCAACTCTTCTCTCCCGGCCCCTCTGCCTCCCCTCCCAGACGCCATGTTGCTGTTCTTGCTGAGCCTGCTGGGCCAAGCCGCCTGCTGGGCTCTGGGTCCAGCCCCAGGCTCACTGGAGCTGCGCTCAGCCTTCTCCGCGGCGCGCACCAGTCCCTTGGAGGGCACGTCGGAGATGGCTGTGACCTTTGACAAGGTGTACGTGAACATCGGCGGCGATTTCGACGCGGCCACGGGCCAGTTCCGTTGCCGTGTTCCGGGCGCCTACTTTTTCTCCTTCACCGCGGGCAAGGCCCCGCACAAGAGCCTGTCGGTGATGCTGGTGCGCAACCGGGACGAGGTGCAAGCACTGGCCTTCGACGAACAGCGGCGGCCGGGCGCGCGGCGCGCCGCCAGCCAAAGCGCCATGCTGCAGCTCGACTACGGCGACACCGTGTGGTTGCGGCTGCACGGTGCGCCGCAGTATGCGCTCGGCGCTCCGGGCGCCACCTTCAGCGGCTACCTGGTGTACGCCGACGCCGACGCGCCTGCGCGCGGCACTCCCGCATCCCCCGAGCCGCGCTCGGCCTTCTCGGCGGCGCGCACGCGCAGCCTCGTGGGCTCGGACGTTGGTCCCGGGCCGCGGCACAGGCCGCTAGCCTTCGACACCGAGCTAGTCAACATCGGCGGCGACTTCGACGCAGCGGCTGGCGTGTTCCGCTGTCGTCTGCCCGGCGCCTACTTCTTCTCCTTCACGCTGGGCAAGCTGCCGCGCAAGACGCTGTCGGTGAAGCTGATGAAGAACCGCGACGAGGTGCAGGCCATGATTTACGACGATGGCGCATCGCGGCGCCGCGAGATGCAGAGCCAGAGCGTGATGCTGGCGCTGCAGCGCGGCGACGTGGTCTGGCTGCTCAGCCACGACCACGACGGCTACGGCGCCTACAGCAACCACGGCAAGTACATCACCTTCTCCGGCTTCCTGGTTTACCCCGACCCCGACCCTGCAGCCGCTGCCCACCCGCCGGGTTTCGGGCTCCCGGAGCTCTGAGCCCCAGGCGGAGAGGAGCCTAGAGCGGCCAGCGGGCTTGCATGCTGAGCCCGGGCCCGAACTCCCCGCCGGCGCGTGCATGACGGCCTGCCTAGCGCCGCTGGACTCAGCCAATAAAGTGGGCCTGCGCCGGCGCCTGTTTCCTGAGAGTCCTGTTCTCTGTCGTGACTGCGCCGCTTCCGGGCCGGGGTGAGGCAGCACTGACTCCCGCCGGCCCGCGGTGGGGGCAGAGGGCAGGAGTCGGTCGAGACCTGGGAGTACGAAGAGGTGGGAATTTAAGCCCTGCAGGCCTAACCCATTTCCAGCCAGTTCTGTCTGACCCCCTGCTTGCTCACCCTCCTGTGGGTCTGACTCCTCCCCATTTGACCTACTGATCTCTTTCTTAGAGCCAGAAACCCCACTGCACTGAGGGTGTGGGATTCAAGGAAACAACGCATTCTTTCACCTTCCAGAGGGCCTGGGATGGGGAGAGGAAGTGATCCCCACATGTCCTGACTCCTGCTCTCCCAGGATGGGATGGTGATTTGCTCAGGGCAGGTGATAGCATCTGATAGGAAGGACAACGCTCCAGGAAGCCAGAACAGAGCATTTTATGGGAAGAGCTACACATGGGAAAGGCTGCACCTACCCCCAGCCCGCATCAGCCTGTCTCTTGGTCTCCCACCACCACTACCACCCTCAGTTCTCTAAGCCTTATTGAGTTGGACCAAACAACCAAAAGACATTTTTCACCCCCAAGAGACAGTGTACCTTCATCTGCCTCCCTCCACTCCTCCAATAGATAGGACTTGGAAAGTCCAGGCTATTCTAGCCCAAATGGGAAACTTGGAGGTTCAGGGACCCTAGAGTTTTGGTTGGGCACTAAAGGGACGTCCGAATGAGGACTGGGTGCTGAGCTCTTAGAAGATTCCTGCAGATTCTGCAAGACTGCTCACCACCTGCTAGGTAGAAGGTAGAGGGGCTTATCTGGATCTTTGTGTGGGGACAGCTACCCTTTCAGCATCTCTGGAACACACTTCCAACCCTGACTCCTGATCCCAACACACATACCTATATACTGCCTGCAAGTCCCACCCTCAGTTTTGAACCTATTGCCTAGGACCCAGAGCCCTGGTTGTCAGCCAAGCGGGGTCCAGAGAAGGTGCTGTGTGGGACTGGGAGTAGGTGGAGATCCAGCGTGCAAGCCAAGCCCAGAGACTGGAACTTAGAAGCAGCAGGTGTCAGATGGAATTGTCTGCCCTGGGTGAGTCTGGCTCAGAGGGAGTCCTGGGGGCAAGGGACAATGGCAAGTAGAAGGGGAGGATCAGGGGAAAGGGTCAAGGGTCCAGGCCCAGGGCCCCAGTGGGGGTGGCTGGTCCTGGGGGCAGAAACCCTTGCACAAGTCCCAGAGTGTTTCCTGTGCCAGGAGGGCAAAGACGTGGGCCCAGCGACCCCGCTCCTCAGCCTCAGCGGCTGCGTGGAGCCGGTAGATGCAGGACAGGCCTGTGAGGACCAGCTGTTCAAACTCCAAAGGACTAAGAGGAGGTCCCTTGCGCAAGTGTTGGAACTGCCGCAGCCGCTGCTCAGTACCCTCCACATCCCTGGGCACACGGTGCTGCAGGAGGAGTCGGAGTCGGCGGCCTGGACGGGTAGATGCCAGCTCCTCATCCTGAATTTGCAGTTGCCCCATGACATCCAGCTCCAGCCCGGCCCAGAGTAGCTGCAAGAGGAGCCACATCAGGCATGGGCTGGGGCCTGGGGAGCAGGACAGGGGGCAAGAGTGGAAGGGGCTTGATAAGCAAGCAGTAGGACCCATGCTGGGTTGGCCCCCTCCCCCAGCAGGCTCACCCTGAGACATGCCCTTCACAAGCCTGAGCTTAGGGACCTCTGGACACTCCCACCCCATGTCCCAGATGGGGAGGAAAGACCTCAAACATCACTTCCAAGGCCTCTGGCTCCTGCAGGCCACCTTCCATGCTGTTGTTGTCCAAAGGCTGCCCTGGAGCGGCAGAGAGAAGTCAGGTCTCTGCCATGGTCCATCCTGAACACCCCAGCCTCCCAGGGGTGCCCCTCAGCTGCCAGGTGGGGGTCATGTTTCTATAGAAGAACAATCTATAGAAGGACAGAAATACCATTCCTCTGTGCGCCCCCCCATGCACCATGCACGCGCACACGTGCGCACACACACCCATACATCAGCGTTCAACCCAGCACCACCACGGCAAGTGCCCGAGACTCCTCTTTTGGCTCCCACAAGGCCCTTGGTCAAGAGTTCCAGGCCACACCCAAATCACAATTAAAAAAAAGAGTTCCAGGCCAACAGGTCACGAGACTCTTCACCTCCCACCCTTTTCCTATAATCTATGTGACCACTACTGCTTTCCTTGGCTGCACCTGGACCTTCTGCATTCTGGGGATGGGCCCACAGCATTACCCTCGCACCCCTGGTAGTCAGCCTATTACCCACCATGCCTGCAGTTCCTACACCCTGCTGTGCTCAGGGTCAGCTGTAACTGCCAGCAGATTTCTTTGGCTCCCATGCACCCCACCTGAAGTCTCCATACCTGTCTGGGGCCAGGTTCCATCCACCCCAAGGAGAAGGCAAATAGCCAGGCCTGGCCATATCGGGAACTGCAGCCTGCCCGCCATGCCCCGCCACGTCCACCGAGTCTCACTCTCCGCAGCAGCTCTCTGCTCTCCTATCCGCCTGCCACTCAGGGCTCCAACTTTCCACTGTAGGCAGTTCAGCCGGTCCTAGCTGTGTGTGTCAGGCCTTCAATGCGGAACAGGGAGGGGCTGGCCGTGGCCTCAGTGGCCTCCCAGGGGCTTTTTCCATCCCTTAGAAATGGGGAATTTTGGGTTGTTGGCAGCAGGAGCCTGGCTTTTCTTGTCAAGCCCTCAGCCTGCTTCTGCCCAGACAGGCTCAGTGCTAATAGAAAAAAGGTGCTTGGTAGCAAACAGCTTAGCCTGGCCCTCCCAAGAGGTCGGTTAAGAGCCCAAGCAGTAACACTACCTTAGTATCTGTCCTCACTCCCAAAACATCCTGCAACTGAGGCCAGCCCCAAACACCCAACCCAGTCCAGCCCAGCCTCCAGGGAGCCCCTCAGACAGCCAAGAGCATCAGCTGCACAGTCCAGTCCTCCAATTCCATGGTGGGCTGGTCAGATCCTAGGCCAGTTAGGATGGGGGATAGTGTTCTCTGGCAGACAGTCTGCAGCTCTTAAGTGTTTTTGCCCCAGCCTGGATCACCTTTCTTGTGAACAACATTCTCAGCCCAGGCATGATGAATTATCAGGCTGCTGGGAGCAGGACACAAGGTCAGCAGTGAACATGAGCGGAGGCTCTTCCTGGCTGTGGATCACAGAGCCCTGTGGATGCCTGGATGGGATGAGGGTGGGTGGGATTTTGCTGGTTCCACTCAGGCCCCTGGATCATCACCTGCCACCAGTGTGCTGTGACAAGGGGCTTTATCCAGCAGTTGTGGAGGTCCTGCCAGTGCTCAGGAGAGGCTGTGCCACACCAGCCTGAGCCCTGTAGATTGTGAGAACTTTCTGTGATAGCTCCAGGCTTCCTCTATGAAATGCCTACAGGCCATCATGAATACAAGTGTACTGTGTAGTGCCATTAAGACAGACTCCCCACCTCTAAGGGGCAGGAAGAACCGCTGCCAGCATCTCTCCTCTGCTGACCCAAAGCATCACTTCTACTCATTATACACACATACACACACACACACAAGATGTGGTGAGTTTATGAAGGATTTTATTTACACGGACACTCAGTTACAGACAAGGCATTTCTGACGATCCACATGCCTTCCCTGGAGCTACTTGGCTTCAGGTTTTTTGTCTCCGGCCTCAAGCTTGAGACTCTCAGGGGGCTGGCGATAGGCAGGGAAAGCCTCCCAGGGGCTGTTCAGGTCAAACTTGCGGAACTCTTGGGCCAACTCCACTGGCTCGGCCACCACCCGCTTCACCTCATCGTCATAGCGAAGCTTCAGGAAGAGAAGGCAGGCTTGAGCACTGGTAAGGCCTGGTTACAGCCACTAAGGCGCCCAATCTCACAAGACCCCAAGTGACTGCCCTAGACCTCTGCCTTTCCTCCTTGTCCTTGACTCCTGTCCCAGGCTTGATAAGTCTCCAACCACAGCTTGCTGCCCAGCAAGTCACCTCCCAGCTAGCAAGTGCTGTGGGATTCCAAAAAGGCACACCCTGCCATGTGTCAGGATCCCTGCCCACTATCACTGTGTCATGAGATCTGAGCTGACTCCTGCTGATCCATCCACACGCTCTCATAAGATAATGGCAAGCATCTACCCAGGATTAGGGGTGCAGTCAGTAGCTGAAAAGAGTAACCTTTTCAGACAAGTAAACAAGTTCAGGACTTGTGGCCTTGGCATCACCACTGTGAAGCTCCAAGGACTGAGTAAATCTGGCATGGCTTTTCTTCACTGGAGGATCAGCTGGATGAGGTAGGGACAATCAGGTGCTGGGTGAGGAGGCAAACCAGACAAATGAAGCCAACAGGGGTGAATGAAAGGAGGAGGAGGGGAGGGGCTCAAGAGAATTGGGAAGCATGCAAAGTACTGAGAAAAGAGCATTTGGGTGCTGAAGGAGCAGGGCTGGACCGCCACACATCTGAGCATTTCTAAGAAGTTACTTTGCTAGAAAATTCATGTGTGTAAACAACAGACCATCTTCCTGCTCACAAAAAACCTGAAGCACACAGATGGCAAAGTAAACCTCTCCAATTCTTTATAAGCGCCCTGGGTCCTGCTCAGGGGCCATTCTCTAGGGCTAAGCATTTAGTGTCTTCCCTGTCAGCTCCCTTCCCAGGGATTCAGGGCATGGATCCTCCACTTTCAGGCCTTGGGGAGAGATTTAAGTGTGTCCTCAAGGCTGTATTGACCATCACAGTAGTGACTAGCATCAATTGAGCACATACAATACATAAGGCCTTACAAATACATTTAATACTCACCACAAATCTATTAGATAGATAGTAGTAGTAGTCTCATTTTATAGATGAGGAAAAATTAAATAACTTGCCCCAGATTATAATAGTGAAGCCAGGATTTGATCCAGAAGACATGCTCTTAAAACATCACAATTCATAGACCACATTTCCTGCCATGCCCAGGGTCCTCCCAGCTCCTTTAGTCCCTTCCTGAGGTTGCTGCCCCATTTCCAAGGCTCCTACCTCAACATAGCCAGACAGGGGGAAGTCTTTCCGGAAGGGATGTCCCTCAAAGCCATAGTCTGTCAGGATCCTTCTTAGGTCCGGGTGGTTAGCAAAGAAGACTCCAAACATGTCCCAGATCTAGAAAAGAAAGGCTTTCAGGCATCTAGTCATTTCAGCTAGTTCCCCAAGTCTGGTCCAGAGGCAGGTCCACCATGCTCAGTAACTCACCTCCCTCTCATACCAGTTGGCTGCCTTGTACACAGAGAAGGCAGACTCAATGGGCGTCAGCTCATCTGCATAGGTCTTCACACGGATCCGTGAGTTGAAGCGCAGAGACAGCAGGTTATAGACAATCTAGGAGAACAGAGGGAGCTGGAGGACCAAGACAACCACAGGCTGAGGGGTGTAGGTGGGGATTCCCGAGGGGGAGTATCAACAGTGAAGATAAAGAGTGGGTTATAGTTCTTCCCTGTCAACCTGCCTTCTGATCCAACTCTTACAACCTTAAGATGCTCCTTTATTGGGAGGACAGTGTACCAAATGTGAGTGACCAACATGGTGGGACTGAGGAAGAAGATGATATAGAGAGATGCATGGGAGGTACAGACAACAAAGATGAACCCTTCTGCAAATACAGTGCTATGTTGTCAGTGATGGCAAACATTGATATATGGGTGGGCAGACTGAACAATTAGGTATGTCTATGCAGGGGGGAGGGAGCTCTGGTAGCGTAGTGCCTAAGGCATTTGACTGCTAACCAGAAGACTGGTGGTTCAAACCCACCAGCCACTCC
>NW_006922584.1:370444-384953 GCF_000298275.1 Orycteropus afer afer
CTGAGACTATGGCCCCTAGCTGCCTTTCAGGTCTGGAATTGAACCCACTCCTGTGGCTTACAGCCAACCAAAAGACAGGCATATGAGCTGAACATTTACATTAGGTAGATATACTCCTTGGAGGGATCAATCATGGGAGACTAGAAGGGCTGTGTATGCCCAGGGAGACAACTCAGGGGGCAGGAGGGCATGGGAGGGAAGGACACAGGGAAGAGGTAACTATGGGGAGGAAGTGGGAAGAGAGCAGTTACACTGTGGGAAGTTACAGTCAGTATCATGAAACAAAATGTATGTGAACTGTATGGGAAATGAATTTGCTCCAAATCACACACAAAAAAGAAAAAAAGATGCTGCTTTATTTACAATTACAGGAAGTCCCTGGGTTACAAACATCCAGCTTACAGATAACTCCTACTTGCCCTTTAATGTTATGTAAATGTGCCCTCACTTTGAAACAACTGAACCAATCCGTCCTTGCAAGAAATTCATCAGTCACCTTCACTTGCTGCACATGCAGCTTTTAAATCAATAAAAAAGTTTCCAGTCTTTTTTTTTTTTTAATTATGATTTGAGTGAAACTTTACAGAGCAAATTAGTTTTCCATTCAGAAATCCATATACATTCTGCTTTGGGACATTTACTGCAATCCCCACACTGTAAGGTATTCTTCCCACTTCTTCCCCTCTTCCTTCTTTCCCATCCGCCCCCCCCCCCGTCCTAGCTCTATTCCTGGGCAAATGCTGTTCCTTTAATCTCATGTTTGACTATTCTAATGAGTGCATACCCTCCTAATATTACTGTGCCACCTTATAGGCCCATCATTTGTCAAGCCTTTTCTTGCACTAAAGTAAGGCTAAGTAAGAAATGTATGCACCTGTTGCAACTTACCTACCAATTCATGTTAAAGACACACTTAGGAACTGGTTTCTTTAGTAAACTGGGGACTGCCTATACTTCCAAAGTCCTAGGCCACAGCTGTAGCTCTCAGCATGCCTGTGTTAGCTAATGCTAATGGCTTTGTCTGGGTTGTTCCCCTGATCCTGTTCCACCTCACCCTCACTGGTCTAATTGCTGGATTCCTGGTTATCCACAAAATTCAACACAAACATTCTTTCTCCTCTCTCTTCCAAGAAGTCTCATAGACAAGGCTGTGTGTCCCTCCCATGCTCTTACTGCATCCTTCTACCATCCCACGTATTGTATAATAATCTGTTTTATGTGTCCTTCTCACTAAGGTAGGGGGACTCCGGGAGGACAGATACTTGTTACTTCTTTCGTGATGCCCAGGGTCTGGAAAACAGTAGATAAGCAGTAAATATTAATAGCTAAACATACTGAGAACCTACTGAAACTAAGGTGGCTGTGACCCTCACAGGCAGTTATCACCCTGAAACTGTTCTGTCCCCTTTCCCTCCCCTTACTCTCCAGATCTTCTCAAACTCTCCAACTGACCTCAAAACGATTTTGGCGAGTGGGGACATCCACTGCCGTTAAGTCAGCCAAGGATCTGAACTGTGCGTTGGTGTGATCCCTGAGGAAAGTCAGCACTGGGATGACTCCATCAGGATGAATACAGATCTCTAATTCATTGAAGCAGGATACCTGCAAGCATGGAACAGGGTGAGAAGAAGGGACTAAGAGTTCCCAAGGGAGCAGCTAGTCTCAACTGGAATCACCTGGGGTAAGCCCAGATTTGGGATGGTTGGAGTACATGGTTTCTTTGAAACCACATGCCCTGAGAAGGTGGTACTTTCTTAATCCAAAAACCAAAATGAAACCTGGTGTCATCAAGTCAATTCAGACTCATGGTGACCACATGTGTTACAGGGTTTTCTTGATGATAATCTTTATAGAAGCTGATCACCAGGGCTTTCTTCCGCAGCACCACTGAGTGAGTGCAGACCACCAACATTTAGCTTAGTAGTTGTTTGTGCCACTCTGGGACCTTTTCTTGATCCAGACTCAAATAATAGTAGCAAATATTACCTGGACTTGTTGGACATATTTGGGCAGGATTTCAGCCACATACTCTCCAAAAGCTGAGAGCTGCTTGTGGGCCACATCATTCCGTGGTCTGACAGTGGCTAGAAGGAAAAGGCATGTTTAGCAGAAGAATAAAGATAACATCAGTCAGCCCTGAATTCAGTCTCTAGGGCTTTCTGCAGAACCCTGCGAAAGGAATGAGGTGAGGATGGGGGAAGTCTTAAGCCTCAGGAAAAAACAACTGCTCAAATACAGCTGCTGCAAAGACACCTTTATTACTGCACCTGGGCCATTCGTCCCTGGTCTGAACTACTCTGGTGATTCTTCCTTCACACTGCCTGTGTCTGTACTAAAGCAGCATACGTCCTAGCTCTCCTACCAGACTACATGCTTCTGAAGGATGGGAACCAGAACTTTCCATTCTGTCTCCTTACACTTGGTTCATAGTTGGTTCTCAAGTCAGAAAGTCATGACTGAAGAGCCTTCAAAGATTATCTAGTTGAAACCACTTTTTGTTATTAATGAGGAAACTAAAGCCCGTAAGGGCCCGTAAAGGAGAAATGCCAGCTCTCCTGACTCAGTCAGCTTATGTTGATCTGTAACATGTTATCTCTACACACTCATTCAAGCAACCTTACATCACCGAGCACCCACACACCACAGGCCGCAGTGCCACAGTGAAGCATTCACTGGTCTTGGACCAAGGCCAACTTGGGTTCCAATACCAGCTTCTTCACTAGTTCTATGACTTGGACAAGTTACTTCTTTGGACTATATCCTGCCTGACCTGTTGAATATGTGGATCCTAACTTCATCTATGGGAGCTCTGGTAGCCTAAGGCACTTGACTGCTAATCAGAAGGCTGGCGGTTCAAACCCAACAGTCACTCCTCGGAAGGAAGATGGGGCAATCTACTTCCGTAGTGATACTGCCTAGGAAACCCAAGGGTCTCTATGAGTCGGTCCGACTCGACGGCACATAACAACAACGTCATCTATCTCATAAAGTTATTGTGAAAGTTATGTAAGATAATGCATTAAGGCACTTAGCAAGGTGGCTGACACACCGCAGGCGCTCAAGGTGAACAACTGTTACCGGGCGCTAGGGCCCAAAGGTAGGGTTTCCTATTCTCAAAGGGCTGAAAGCTTATTCAGTGGAAAGCGGAGTCGTGGAAACGGACCAGAAGCAATCAGGGCCATGACAGAGAGGCCTGAGAGCGCAGGGAGGACCCGATTCTGCCTGCAGACGGAAGATCACTGCAGTCGAGTCTCCAAGGACAAGCAGTTATTTGCCGGGAGAACGCAGGGAAGGGCATCCCGAACCAAGTGAATGAAGGGGTCCCCGCCAGCTGTCTAGAGACGAGCGCAGCCCGCACATACTCACGGCGCGTGTCGGCCAAAGCGCTCTCCCTCCTGACAGGCACCAACAGCGCCGAGGGTCGCCTGGCCCCTGCACAGGGAAATAAAGGCATAGAGGCGCGGGATGAGGCCTGAGGTGCTCCTTACACCGAGCGAACCGCTGTTCCTACCCCCGGTTTCAGCCGGATGTCCCCTGCTCACCCCGGGCCAGTGCCGCGGCTCCCACGAGCCCCCGCCACCAGCCCCTCGCCGCTGCCATGTTCCCCGGATGCAGACTCAGCAGTCAAAGAAAAGCCGACAGGAGACGGAGCCCCAAGGGCAAGGGCCGGAAGCGGAAGTGTGTAGCGGATGTTCTTCCGGGCGGACGCAGAGGGCCGGAAGCAGAGGTTCCGGGTTTCGGCCTCCGGGATGAAAGGAGGGAACGCAGGTGAGAAGGCGAAACGAGCAGGTGGGGAAACGGTGAGGTAAACTCAGTGCTAGCTCGATATGGCGCAGGTTGGAGATAAACGGAGGTCCCTAAAGAACCAAACGGGTGAGAGGAGGGAAAAGAAGCAGGGATTCTGCGTTCTACGTTCCGCTCCCCTCCCCCCACTTCTCCAGCTAAGCTTCGGAACTGGGCAGGCGGGAAGGGGAAGAACGGTTTCCCTGGCGACCGTTTCCCAGGCGATTCCAGGTGGAGCCCGGACACTAGTGGGCAGTGGGTCTCCTCGTACCCCGGCCGGGGGATGGCTGGGCTCTATCTCGAGTTCTGGGACGGAGCCTTGAGAAGTCATCAGGGGGAGCGGAGAAGCCGAAGGATAGCAGCTCAGAAGAGGGAAAGTGGGGGGCTGCTAGATGTTGCAAGCTAAGCGTCTTAGTGAAGGAGCTGGACTTTCCACGGAGGAGGAGGAGAGGCCCTGGCCACAAGGATGTGGTAGTCTTTTTTGTCTGATTCCGCTGCCCTCGAGCCGCACTAGTATTCTGCCGATAGATATTTGGTTAGTAAGGCCATAGGCTTCCTTTCTTTGCTTTTATGTGTTTACCTAAAGCCCAAGCCTTTTGTTACTTCAGTGAAAGGAATGCTTCGTATTTTCTGAGGGAACACCAAGAGTAGGAACTTTTTTTATTTCATTGGGGTTGGGATGGCACGAACCCAGTTTTGGTTGAAGGAAGTTCCCCGACTTCATTGGCAGAATCAACACTAAGGCCAAGCTAGCCCCACTTTGCTCTGGCTTTTCCCTTCTGCCTTCTCCCTCCTTCCCTGAGATGGACAGTTGAACTCACAGATGATGGGTGTGGAATCCCTAAGTTACTCAGGGTGGTATTGCTTTGCAGACAGCTGGCAGCGAGAGAAGTCAGCCACCATGGAATCACCAGAGGAGCCTGGAGCGTCCATGGATGAGAACTACTTTGTGAACTACACTTTCAAAGATCGGTCACACTCAGGCCGAGTGGCTCAGGGTATTATGAAACTGTGTCTGGAGGAGGAGCTCTTTGCTGACGTCACCATTTCAGTGGAGGGCAGAGAGTTTCAGCTCCACCGGCTGGTCCTCTCAGCTCAGAGCTGCTTCTTCCGGTCCATGTTCACTTCCAACCTGAAGGAGGCCCACAACCGGGTGATTGTGCTGCAGGATGTCAGCGAGTCTGTTTTCCAGCTCCTGGTGGATTATATCTACCATGGGACTGTGAAACTCCGAGCTGATGAACTGCAGGAAATTTATGAGGTGTCAGACATGTATCAGTTGACATCTCTCTTTGAGGAATGTTCTCGGTTTTTGGCCCGCACAGTGCAAGTGGGAAACTGCCTTCAGGTGATGTGGCTGGCAGATCGACACAGTGATCCTGAGCTCTACACTGCTGCCAAGCACTGTGCCAAGACCCACCTGGCCCAGCTGCAAGGCACAGAGGAATTTCTCCACTTGTCCCACCATCTACTCACTGATATCATCTCTGGTAAGTTGAGGGAGAGGGTACTCATACCCACCTACTTGGATATGATCAGACACTATTCTAGTTCTAGAGAACGGAATTCTCAGGTGTCCTGGTAGGACTTTAGATCCCTGCTGAGAGAGGTTGAGTTGAGATTCAGTGTAGTGCTATCAGAGATGAGTGTTCCTTCCAGAGGAAGAAGTCAGAACAATAAAAGCAGCAGCACCAACCCACAGAAGGCAGTAAGGAGCTATTTTTTTTTTACAATCTAGTTTTTCCTGTGCATAAAGGTTCTTATCTGTCCTGTACTTTGCAGGTACCTGTGGCACTAGTTACCCAAGTAGACTGAGAGTGAGTCAAGATATTGAAATAAACTTTTATAGCGATGGGCCAACTTTAGGTAAAAATCCTGACCTACAGCCATACTTAGTTGTAAGTTCTGCAGCCTAGTAAGTTGCTTCCATGGAAAATGGGAGAATATCAGGCCATCCATTATTAAAAGAAAAAACAAAGCAATTTCAGATTCACTTTTTCATTTTACATTCTTTCATGTAATATATAAATAAAAGGTATTATATATATGTTACACGAAGTAGAAATAGTATGTGTATCTAAGTAAATTACAAATAACATTGACATATATGTGTGTTTCTTCTTGGATTGTTATTAACCATACCTGTCCTGATTCCTACAGATGGAGTTCCGTGTTCCCAGCGTCCAACAGAGGCAATAGAAGCCTGGATTGATTTTAACAAAGAGGAAAGGGAGGCTTTTGCAGAGTCACTCAGGACTAGTTTGAAGGTAAGGCAACTGACCTTGTAGTCTTTGTACATTCCAGCCTGGCCTCTTCTTTGATAGCTGGTAGAGTAATGTCATGTCTGGTTTGATGTTGTGTGCTGAGGAGATTTATTAGCCCAGAAGCCACCAACCTCTGGGCTTCAAAGCTCCTTGAGAAAACTACTTTCATCACTGCATTAACAGTCCTTAGTCTGAAGCAAAGGAGCTTTGGTGGTGCAGTGCCTAAGGCATTTCACTGCTAACCAGAAGGTTGGTGGTTCAAACCCACCAGCCACTCTGTGTAAGGAAGATGGGACAATCTACTTCTATGAAGATTTACCACCTCAGAAATCCAAAGGCTGTTTGTTTTCTGAAGCAGGGCTTTGAACCACTTTATTCTGGTTCAACCCCCTGTTGAGAATTTGCATTTTCACCTCAGATTGACTGAATCAGAATTTACATTTTAACAAGATCCACAAATGATTCTTAAAAAAAATAAGCCTCCAGACAAACAGATGATCTTATAATAATCTGGGCATCTTGTTAAAATGTAGGTGCTGACTCTATAACTGGAGTGGAAATACAAATTCTCAGCAGAGGATTGGATTAGAATGAACTGGTTCAAAGCCCTGGTCTGAAGTACCAGCTTTTTTCTTTTTTTTAAAGAAAAAAAACTGCAGGAATAAATCCAATGTTCTCAGCCCCAGCGTGAATGCAAATGTGACTGGAGGAGAGTCGGGTTGACACACAGTAACTAGAGAGGAGTAGGTTAGAGCAGAATACAAGTGTGTGGTCCAGGTCTTTCAAGGATGTGCATCCCAGCTCAGCCTTAGCCTAGAACATCTAATTTTGATTTTGTCGACAGGAGATTGGCGAGAACGTGCACATTTACCTGATTGGGAAAGAGTCGTCTCGTACTCATTCGTTGGCTGTGTCCTTGCACTGTGCAGAAGATGACTCCATCAGTGTAAGTGGCCAAAACAGCTTGTGCCACCAGATCACTGCAGCCTGCAAGCACGGCGGAGACCTCTATGTGGTGGGAGGCTCCATCCCGCGGCGCATGTGGAAGTGCAACAATGCCACTGTTGACTGGGAGTGGTGTGCACCTTTGCCTCGAGACCGGCTCCAGCACACTCTGGTGTCTGTGCCTGGGAAAGATGCCATATACTCGCTGGGTGGCAAGACACTGCAGGATACCCTGTCCAACGCAGTGATCTACTACCGGGTAGGTGACAACGTCTGGACAGAGACAACCCAGCTCGAGGTGGCTGTGTCAGGGGCAGCTGGTGCCAACCTCAACGGGATCATCTACTTACTAGGGGGGGAGGAGAATGACCTGGATTTCTTCACCAAACCGTCCCGACTCATCCAGTGCTTTGACACAGAGACAGACAAGTGTCACGTGAAGCCCTATGTGCTGCCCTTCGCAGGCCGCATGCATGCAGCCGTGCATAAGGATCTGGTGTTCATCGTGGCTGAAGGGGACTCCCTGGTGTGCTACAATCCCTTGCTAGACAGCTTCACCCGGCTTTGCCTTCCCGAGGCCTGGAGCTCTGCCCCATCTCTGTGGAAGATCGCCAGCTGTAACGGGAGCATCTATGTCTTCCGGGACCGGTATAAAAAGGGGGATGCCAACACCTATAAGCTTGACCCTGCCACTTCAGCTGTCACAGTCACCAGGGGCATTAAGGTGCTGCTAACCAATTTGCAGTTTGTGTTGGCCTGAGGCTGTGGGGGAGGGGAGGGAGAGCAACTGACTCCTGTGCCCTCCTCTTTTTCAGCACCCACCCATCCAAACTTAAAGTCCCTAGGCCCCACTTCAGAGTATTGTGTTATTTTTTGGCACATAATAGGAAAGGCAGCACCTCAGCCCGTCCCTGAACCTGTCATGGTTTTGTTTGGGGCCCTTCAGACTGCTGCTGCTCAGCTGGCTGCCTGAGCGAGAACAGGCCACCCTGTTTGCTGCCCTTCCCTGTGCCCGCATCCAGACTGCTTAGAGCAAGCCTCTTCCCAGACCTTAGCCTCCCCTCCTTACCTGATCAGTGTTAAATAGAAGCAACTCTGTCCCAAGACACAGGCAGATGCCCAGATCCTTTTATCTATGTACCCTGCTGTGGCCAGTTGATGACCTTTTGTTTCACAAGTAATTATATGTTAAGAGTTGTCCTTCAGGCTTTGTTTGGGAGAATGGACTAAGCTGAAGGTGTATTTCACCAGCAAGAGTCGACTCCCCGGACATTCCTTCTATGGACATTCCTTCTATTGCTTTCTCGTCTGTCTGTCAGAAAGTGTATACTTTGGTTTTAATTTTGGCTTACTCCATTCCTGTGTGAGGTATAAGCCAGAAAGAAGTAGAAAGGATTATTTCTGATTAATAGCAGAAATTGCTTTTTTCAAACTCTCTATATATAAAGTCTGTGCTCTTTTAAAAGCTGTAAGTTAAGAGCCAAGAACTGTTCATACAAATAAAAGTTTTGGAAGGGATACGCGTGTCTGTGTTAAATTCTGAAGGGGTGACTTTAAGGGAAATGAATTATACACTGACACATGTCCAAGTCAGCAATACTGATTTCATACCATACTTGTTTTCTACTTAAAAGATCACTGCTCCAAAAGCGTGAGAAGAGCCCCACGAGGCCAGTGAAGATCAGGGTCCTGAGAGTGGCAGTGAGGCAGGACTGAGTGTCTCTCCTCACTTGCCTAGTGTCAATTGTCTCTGAGTTACGGTGCTATAAGTATCATTAGGCACAACACTAGGTACATGGTAGATTTTTGTTGAAATTATTATTTCTTTGACCCTGTTCACAAAAATAAGACACCCCTATCACTGGCCCATGTTTCTTGGCCCATGTTCCTTACCCTGTGAATAGCGACCATGCCATTATCTCTCTAGCCATTAAACAGTTACTTCAGGAAAATGAAGACAAAGGAAGCAAAATTATCCATTACTTAGCACATTTCTGGTATGTCAAGTCTGGGTTTATGCCCCTTTGGTCCTGTTAAACTTTTTTATTCTTCAGCAAGTAGGGTTGTCTTGAGTTCTTCCTAATCTGCATTCTTCATGTCTTTGATGTATGACCAGTCTCATCCTTTGCTGCCCCTGCAGTAATCTTGTAAAACTCTTTGAGAACTTCTAACTGGCCAGGTCTAACATGGATGTGTGACCGGATGTTGGTGATGAATCGTACAGCCTCTTCTGGACTCCAGTTGTGCACCTGAAGGACAGGGTTTGGAAATCAGAGAAAGCAGTAGGTGTTAAGGTGCCCTTGACCTATGAGCTGACTTATGTGTAGGTGCTAAAGGGCTCCCAGAATTTCATTTTTTAAAAAGTCCATTTTCTTGAGAGTCTAAATCTATGCCCCGTAGTTCAACGATGCTATGCAATGGGCTGGGTGGAGAAGCCAGTTCTTGCTCTGCCACGGCCTGGAAGAAGAAGGTTGAACACACAAAGCTGAGATCCTAAACTGAAGCCCACCTAGGCCTACTCAGTTTCCTCTCTGGACTGGGCTGTTGGTTTATAAGAGTTTCCAAGAAAGAGTATACAGGTGTTTTTATGCAACTTGTCACCATGGCTACAAACTTGTTCTTATTTAATCAGGAGGGTCATCTTTGTGTCCCAAGGATACTCGATGGTTTAGAAGAAATCAATAGAACGAAAAAGTTACAGACTTCTAGTCTACTGATTCAATTCCCATTTGGTCCAAAAAGTCTCGAACCCTGTTTCCAGCACAGAGTCCTTATAACAATGCCTTCCTGTTGGCCATACCACACACTCACCCATCCACAGAATACAAACAAGGTCAGGCTGTTGACATTTCCCCTTAAACTACCTACCTGAAATAGTAAATGCTACAGAGGCCAGGCAGGTAATGAAAATGAGGCTGGGAAAGGTTAAAACAATAGGGAATGATGGACTAGAGGGCATGTGGCCCTCCCAAAAGGAGCTTTAGTAGCACTGTGGCTAAAGCATTAGGCTGTAAACCAAAAGGTCCCCAGTTCAAATCCAGCTGTTCCATGAAAGAAAGACGAGGCAGTCTGCTTCCATAAAGATTGACAGCATTGGAAACCCTATGGGGCAGTTCTACTCTGTCCTAAAGGGTCACTGAGTAGGAATTGACTTGATGGCAGTGGGCTTGGGCCCCTCCCAGAGGTTTTGAAAAGCAAGCCATCTGCCAATAATAATGTGATAGGCAAAATCCAGTTTAGATCCCCTTTTAGAAATTAATGTCCAGAACTTTACTCTCAAAGACTTGAAGAAACCTGAGTACTACACAGCTTAAGTGATCGGGACTATTACCTACACTACTAGGCTTCCTGCTATGTGACGTAACAAGTGCTTCTATCCTTTTGCTCATGTTGGACAGTCTTCAACAGCTCTAAGTTTTGAATGCCTGTCGGAGGTCAGCGCTTGACATACATTCTCATTTAAGTTGCACAATTAATTTAAGGAAACAGCAGCAGAGAGGTGAAGCACTTTTGTCTAGGTCATACTGCCAGCTAGAGGTCAGCCTGCCTTTCCATGATACCACACCACCTCCCAACAGCCTGAAACTAGGAGGACAGCTCCTTTTGGCAAGGCCCACTGACAGACCACGCTAAAGTTCTGGAAATCTGCTGTGAATGGGGCCAGCCCAGAAAAACATTTCCTACCTGAATCAAATACGCTGCCACCATGGTGGCACTTCTGGAACGCCCGGCCTTACAGTGCACATAGACACACTGGCCCAGTGACTGGTACTTGAGAACAAACTGGACTCCTTTCTGCAGGTTAGCCAAGGTTGGGACTCCGATCATGTCTACCGTGCTAAGCCGCAGCTGCTCAACTCCCACTTTCTTCCACTCCTGGAATCAGGTCCATCAGCATAAAAAAGAGAATGCAAAGGGCCTGATGAGGGTACAAGAGGCGGCGAAGACAATCTGAACACAGGCAGCCTCCAGGGTTATGAAGGACCCTCAGACTATGGACAACTCCTATTGCCCCTTTAATGCTAGGTACATTTGCCTCACTTTGGAACGACTGACCAAACCCCTATTTCTCAACAAATTCTTCATCACAGTCACCTTCACTTGCTGCACCTGCAGCTTTTAGGTTATTCAAAAGCCTTTGACCCTTTTCTTGCCCTAAAGTAAAGCTAGGAGCTCTCCTAGCATAGTGCCTAAAGCACTTGACTGCTAATCAGAACGCTGGCAGTTCAAACCCACCAGCCACTCCTTGGAAGGAAGATGGAGCAATCTACTTCTATAGTGATACTGCCTCAGAAACCCAAGGAGGGATCACTATGAGTCGGGTCCGACTCGACGGCAGATAACAACAAAGTAAAGCTGTACCTTACTGAGAAGCTGTACCCGTTCCAACTTACCTATAAATTCTTAAAGACATAGGAATAGATCTCTTTCGTAGGCCGGGGGATGGCCTGCCTACCATTTCCTGTTTTCTAAATAAGAAACTTCCATAGAAATGCCTTTAAAATGACTGACCTACATGGTGGGCCTTTCATCAAACAACAGCTGTGCTTGTTGTGTGAAATAAAAGATTTCAAGCATTCTTCTAACAGCCCCCTTGGGGTACTTACACCATCAGTTGAAAAATATTAGCTATATAAAATTCAGCTGCAAAAGTTATGTTACTTTTTTTGTGTGCAGTCTTGGTACCTGTGCCATGATCCAGCTGCAAGGCTGAGGTACTGTATTTTCAAGGGCTTTCTCTTTCTCTAGGAGCTCTGCTGGCCTGGTGGTTAAAGCATTTGGTTGGTTGCTAATTAAAAGGTCTGCAGTTCACAACCCACCACCTTCTCTGTGGGAGAACCTTGAGACAAACAGCCTGTTTCCATAAAGATTTACAGCCTTGGAAACCCTGTGAGGCAGAATCAACTCATGGCAGTGGTATTCAGTTTGGGTTCTTTAGGGGATAGGTGGTTAAAAAAAAAAAAAAGTGTTACCATTTTAACATTAAAACAATGTACATACCTTTGTTCATACAATATTATCCTTTAAAAGACAAGGATTTGGGGGATATAAGGCCTTTAGCAGGCTAGGCAACTTTATTTTTGCTTTAAGACTTCAACTATGCTCCAGCTACTTGTTATTAACCTCTTTAGCTAGAACCAGAGATTATGACTTTATGACTCTTGAGCAAGGTTAAAACTGTGAGATTAACAAAAAGTAAAAGTTTTACAGCAGGTAAAACTAGAAACCCCTGAGGAGTTTGCTAAACATTCAGATAGCTGGGCTACATACACCCCAGAGTTTCTGAATCAGAATCTATGGGGCTTGTTCTTAGGAATTTATATTTTAAATAATTATTAGGCGCACTAAAATGTGAGAACCACTGCCTTAGAGATTTCTTTTCGGTAGGCTAGCTGAATGACAGCAGCTGCATCTTACAAATGTGAGTGCCCCACACCTAGAAACCAGGCATCTTCTGTGGATGCCCAGTTTTTGACTTCCCTTACTCCCCACAAGACTAACCACAGTAATGAATAGTTATCATTTTGGCCAACAACTCCTAGGGCCTTGTGGTAAAACACTTTGAGAAATCCAAGGAATTGTCATTCATTCTTTAAAAATGTATCCCATAACATAAAAAAAGATTAGGTTTACTGATCCGATCTAGCCTGGTGAGACCCCCAGACTATGGCCCCTAGTTCCCCTTCAGGTCTGGAACTGCACTCACTCCTGTGGCTGCACCCAAAAAATAGACAGGCATATAGGGTGAACATTGACTCAGGTAGATACACTCTGTGGGAGAACAGAAGGGCAGTGTTTGCACAGGGAGATAGCTCAGAGGACAGGAATGCACAGAAGGGCACAAGGAAAAGGTAAAACTACAGGGAGGAAGTGGGAAGAGAGCTGTTACATTGTAGGAAATTGCAATCAATGTCATGAAACAAAATATATGAACTGCTGTATAGGAATTGAATTTGCTCTGTAAACTCTCACCAAATCACAATAATAATAATAATAAATGCCATGGCGAGATGATATTTCTACATATGTATTTGTATGTGCAGCAAATATGTCCAAGTATGTAGCAGAGCATACAGGGGCCAAAGTTACATACACTTCTTTGTTGTTGTTGTTGTTGTTATGTGCCATCAAGTCAGCCCTGACTCATAGCGACCCCTCCTTGGGTTTCTGAGGCAGTATCACTACGGAAGTAGGATTGCCCAACCTTCCTTCCGAGGAGTGGCTGGTGGGTTTGAACCGCCAGCCTTCTGGTTAGCAGTCAAGTGCCTTAGCCACTATGCTACCAGAGCTCCCATACATACACTTCTTAGCCATAACTAAGTATCTTGAGGAACTGAGTCACTGGGTTTGAGGGCTTAGGACCATAGTGTCTGGGGACATCTAGGTCAACTGGCACAACACAGTCCACAAAGTCAATGTTCTACATCCTACTTTGGTGAGTAACAACGGGGGTCTTAAAAGCTTGTAAGCATCCTTCTGGGATGCAGTGGTTGCTCTCTCCCTGCCAAGAGTGAAGAAAATCAAAGACTCAAGGACAGAACTGGTCCAAAGACTTAATGGACTCTACAAACCACAGCTTCTAGCAGCCTGAGACCAGAAGAACCAGAGGGTGCCCAACTACCACTACCAACCACTCTGATCAGATCACAATACAGGGTTCCAGAAAGAGTAGGAGAGAAATGTAGAACAAGATTCAAAATCATAAAAAAGACCAGACTTAACTGGTCTGATAGAAACTGGTGGAACCTCTAAGACTATGACCCTTAGACACCCTTCAAAGCTGAAGCTGACCTCACCCCTGGAGATGACCTTTCAGCCATCCCTTCAGCCGACAGGGTGAACAATTCCACCCGTGAGGAACATGTTCCTCGGAACAATCAACTATGCCAGATGAGGAAGGCAGCATTTGCCCAAGAGCAAAGCTCAGAAGCCTGGAAGGGGCAGAAGAGAGGAATAAACGGATGGGGAACCAGAGGAGGAAGTGGGGAGAGTGCTGATACATTGAGGGGATTGCAACTAAGTCACAAAACAACATATATAAATTGTTGAATGTGAAACTAATGTGCTCTGTAAATTTCCAACCCAATCACAATAAAAAATAAAGAAAAAAGTATGCCATGTAAGGACCCAAAAGATGGACCCTGATCAAAAAGAAGAAAAATGGGGAACAGAATTTCAAATCCTCATGGAAATCAGACTTACTGGATCCATTGAGACTAGCTGCACTCCCCTATTAATGGCCTGGAAACAATTTTTAAAACTTTGACCAAAACTATCCTATGAAGTCATTCTTAAACTAAACAATTTAGCACAATGTATAAAGATGTTTGCCTTTAGAACGGTGTGCTTTTAAAGAGTTATCTATATGACATCAAATTGACAAAAGAATGCTAAACATAGTGAAAATGGTGACACAATGTAAAGTATGCAACCTCTGTCATTGGACTGCATATATAAAAACTGTTGAACCAGTGTATGTTTCATAGTGTATATTTTCACCACGTCTAATTAATCTA
>NW_006922584.1:386198-386739 GCF_000298275.1 Orycteropus afer afer
TCAGAAATTATTGGATGGATGAAATCAGCAAGCCATAGAAGAGTTGCCTTTTTTTGTTATTTTTTTCAGTTACAGATTTATAATGCCACAATTAAGATTTCATTTGTGCACAAATGAGCAAGCAGATTTTGTCAACTTTACTTTAAAATGCTACCATGAATGTAATGATGTATGTCCAAAGAATATATTGAGGTCCTAGCCCTTGCAGCTGTAAATGTGACCCTGTTTGGAAACTGGAGTTTTATGTTAATGAGGTCATACCAGCATAGAGTGGGTCCTAAACCTCATCACTTCTTTATGGTATTTTATAAATAAAACAGAACAAACACACACAAAGGTAAGACAGACGCCATGTGCAGACACACCTGCAAGCAGACAAGGAACACCCGGGCGTACCCCACAAAGAAGGGCTCTCCCCTAGAGCCCATGCTCTGATCGGGACTTCCAGCCTCCACAACCGCGACAAGAAGTTCCTGTTCTTTAGAGCCATCCACCTATGGGTACCAGCACTAGGTAAGTAAGAAAATAACTACCGTAATTA
>NW_006922584.1:388074-388968 GCF_000298275.1 Orycteropus afer afer
AGTAAAATGTTAAGGAAATTATGTAAAGGTCAAATATAAAACCCATAAGCTACAAAGAGGTAAGAGGAATGGTGATAATACTGGTTGTTTACACTTAAATAGTTTTCTGAAACAGGGATCTGTTTTTGTGGGGTTTCTTTTTGTTGATTTTCTCCTTATAAAAGTAACGCATGTTCCAGAGTAGACCTGCTCTGTAAGGGCTTCAGCCCTTTCTTCCATGGCACTGCTTTAATCATTTTACATTCCCACCACCCACTGTAGGAGAGTTCCCATTTCGCCACATCTGGGCAACACTTGTTACTGTCTCTTTTATTCTAGCCATTCTAGTGGAATGAACCTCGGAGCTCTGGTGGCACAGTGCCTAAGGCATTTGACTGCTAACTAGAATGTTGGAGGTTCAAACTCACCAGCCACTCTTTGGAAGGAGGACGTGGCAATCTACTTCCACAAAGATTTACCACCTCAGAAGCCCAATGGGGGTCATTATGACTTGGAATCTTGATGACAATTTTTGTTTTGTTTTGTTTTGTTTTTTAATAGATGTGAAGTAATATTGTAAACTTTTAAATCTGGAATAATGTAGATGCACAGGAAAGTTACAGAGACAGTGCAAAGAATGCCTTATACCTTTCCCCCATTGGATAACATCTTTATTTTTTTAAGAACAGACTTAATGAGATATAATAGATATAATAGAATCGATTCCAACTTATAGCAACCCCATTGGGGCTTCTGAGGCAGTAAATCTTTACATAAGTAGATTGCCCAAATGCCTTAGGCACTATGCCACCAGAGCTCCTTAATTCATATGCCATACAATTCACCCGCTAAAAGAACTAACAGATCTGTCCTGGAGGAAGTGCAGCCAGAATGCTCCTTGGAAGCAAGAATGGC
>NW_006922584.1:407982-408514 GCF_000298275.1 Orycteropus afer afer
GTCTTAGTCTGGAAGCTCCACTGAAACCTGTCCACCATGGGTGACCCTGCTGGCATTTGAAACACCAGTGACATAGCCTCCAGCCACAGCAACATGTAAGCCACCACAGTACAACAAACTGACAGATGAGTGGTTTATCATACTAACAAATCTGTCCTGGAGGAAGTGCAGCCATGATGCTCCTTAAGAGCAAGAATGGCCAGACTTTGTCTCACCTACTTTGGTCATGTTGTAAGAAGGGATTATTCCCTGGAAAAGGATGTCATGCTTGGTAAAGTGGAAGGTCAGCAAAAAAGAGGAAGGCTCTCACAAGTTGTATTGACAAGTGGCTACAACAATGGGCTCAGGTACAGCAAGGATTGTGAGACTGGCACAGGACCAGTCAGTGTTTCATTCTGTTGTATACAGGGTGGCTGTGAGTTGGAGCCGGCTTGATGGCACCTAACAACAACAACAAAAGTATTAACTGGTCTTCCTTGTAGGCATATGGATATTATCCTATCACTGACAGCATTGTACTTCAAGCTAGATC
>NW_006922584.1:410235-413002 GCF_000298275.1 Orycteropus afer afer
AATAGGCCTTGGGTTACTGCTGGTAATCCTGTCTTCCTCTTGTGGGATTAGAGGAGGTCAGAACATGTGGCCTCCTTGCCGTTTTTGCAAGGATATACGGAATATTTAGGATATATAGAAGCTTTACTCCATCCATGTCGTTAAGGTCTACTATATTTTGAGGAGGCAGCTCTTTGCCTGTTGTATTTTGAGGATATTACAACTAATGTCATGAAACAAAATGTTTATAAATTATTGAATAGGAAACTAATGTACTCTGTAAACTTTCACCCAGACTGCAATAAAGAAAAGAAAACAAAAAGATCCCTGGTGTAATGATGTTTACATTTTAGTGTGCATGTGTGGGGAGAGACAATATGCATTAATATTATAAATATGTAAATTATATAGTATGTTTAGCAATTATAAATGATGGGATAAAAGAAGCCATAGAGCAGGATAAAGGGAATTGAATATATGGGTTGTATCTTTAGGGTGGTGTTATGGATAGAATTTTGTCCCCCAAAATATGTTGCAAACCTAACCCTTTTACTTGTGGTTATGACACCATTTACCAAAAAAACCAAACTCAGTGCTACTGAGTCAATTCTGACTCACAGCGACCTCCATTGGGTTCCAAGGCAGTAAATCTTTACGAAGTATACTACCCTTCCTCGGCGCAGCTGGTGACTTTGAACCACCGAAGTCCTAGCAGTCAAATGCCTTAGGTGCTAAGCTACCAGAGCTCCTTATAATCCCATTTGGGAAGGGGTTTTCTTCACTGTGTTAAGAGGCCACATCAGTGAAGGGTGGGTTTTCAGCTAATCACCTTTGAGATGTAAAAAGAGCAGATTAGGCATAGAGAAAGAAGCAGAGATAGAAGAGAGATGTCATGTCACCTGAAGATCACCAAGGAACCAAGGAGCAGGAACAGAAGAGATAAGAATCTTCCTTCCCTCAGAGTCACAGAGAAAGAAGCCTTCTCTAAAGCTGGAGCCCTGAATTCGAACTTCTGGTCTTCTGTGAGGAGCTGTGGTAGTGTAGTGCCTAAGGCATTTTTTGACTGCTAACCAGAAGGCTGGCAGTTCACAGGCACTCCTTGGAAGTAAGACTGGGCAATCTACTTCTACAGAGATACCACCTCAGAAACCCAAGGAGGGGTCGCTATGACTCGGAATGAACTCAACAGCAGTGAGTTGGTTTGGTTCGGTTTGAGCCTTCTGTGAGAAAATAAATTTCTTTATGTCACAGCCACCCACTCATGGTATTTCTGTTACAGCAGAGCTATAACTAAGACATGTGGACAGGGTAGATCTCACTGAGAATGTGACATTTGGCAAAGACTTGAAGGAGATGAGGGAGCAAGCCAAGATGTATCTTGGTGAGGGACCTCCAGGCAAAGGGCATGGCCAATGCAAAGGCAGGAGTGTATTCCAGTGCCCTGGAGCAGAGTGGGAAGGGTGCCACAAAGATGAAGTGCTCGGCTGCTAACCTGAAGATTGACTGACTGTTCTAACCCACCCACAGCTCAAGGAAGAAAAGACCCAGTGATCCGTTCCTGTAAAGGTTATAGCCTAGAAAACCCTCTGGGGCACTTCTCCTTTAGGGTCTCTATGAGTCTGAATCAGCTCAATGGTATGGGTTTTCGTGGCTTATGAATCAGAATAAACTAGAAAGCACAGTAATAACAGACATAGAGAGAGATCTGCACAGGATAGGCCTGGAGAGGGGGGATAGGTCATGTCACACTGTGCCTTTATGTCACTTTAAACCAGTTGCTGTTGAGTTGATTCTGGCTCATGGAGACCCCAGGAGCAACAGAGTAAAACAGTGCTCTATAGAAAGCTTTAAAAAAAAAAAACAAAACATTTTATTGTAGTGAAAATATACACACTAAAACATTCAACTTCCACATTTATAATTCAATGACATTGATTACATTTTCATGTTGTGCCAGCATTATTGCCATTCTTTTCTAAAATATTCCACCACCATTAACATAAACTTATGCCTCCAAACAAACACTCCCCATTTCTCCCACCTTCCCTGGTAACCATCCATAATCTTTGCTTTCCAATATTTGCTTATTTCACTAAAGTGAGATCATATGCTATTTGTCCTTTTGCAACTGACTTATTTCACTCAGATAATGTTTTCAGGCCCATCCCTGTTGTGGCACACATCAGAACTTGATTTCTCTTTCATGGCTGCATAATATTCCGTTCTATGTATAGACCACATTTTGTTTACCATTCATCCGTGGATGGACATTCCAGTTGTTTCCACCTTTTGGCTATTGTGAAAAGTGCTGCAGTGAACACAGGTGTATGAGTTTTTGATTGTGTTCCTGCTTTCACATTTTCTGGGACTATCCCTAAGATTGGGATTACTATGTCCTATAGGAGCTCTAGGCTCAATGTTTTTTTTTTTTTTTTTTTTCCTATTGTTGTTGTGAGGTGCCATTGAGTAGTGTCCAACTCCTAGTGACCCTATGCACAGCAGAACAAAACACTGCCCGGTCCTGTGCCAGCCTCATGATCCTTGTTATACCTGAGCCCATTGTTGCAGCCACTGTGTCAATCCATATCCTTGAAAGCCTTCCCCTTCTTCACTGACCCTCCACTTTACCAAGCACGATGTCTTTCTCCAGGGAATGGTTCCTTCTAACAACATGACCAGAGTAGGTGAGACAAAGTCTGGCCATTCTCGCTTCTAAGGAGCATTCCAGCTGTACTTCCTCCAGGACAGATTTGTTAGTCCTTTTAGCAGACCATGGTACTCTTTTTTT
>NW_006922584.1:413402-413947 GCF_000298275.1 Orycteropus afer afer
ACAATGAACTAATACTATATTTGTCCTTCTGTGATTGACTTATTTCACTCAGCATAATGTCCTCCAAGTTCATCCATATTATGCAGTGTTTTTCAAACTCTACATTATTCTTTAGTGCTGCACAGAATTCCATTATGTGTATGTACCATAGTTTGGTCATCCACTCTTCTGTTGATGGGCATGTAGGTTGTTTCCATCTTTTTGCTATTGTAAATAGTGCTATGATGAACACAAACGTGCATGTATCTGTTCCTGTCCTGGCTCTCACCTCTCTAGGATATATACCTAGTAATGGGATTACTGGGTCAAATGGTATCTCCATTTCCAGCTTTCTAAGGAATTGCCATAATGCTTTCCACAGTGGTTGTGTCACTTCACAGTCCCACTACCAATATATGAGAGTCCCAATCTCTCCACATCCCCAACCAACATTTGTTATTTTCTGTTTCGTTGAACCTTGCCATCAGTGCTGGGGTGAGATGGTATATCTCATTGTTGTTTTGATTTACATCTCTCTGATGGCCAATGATTGTGAGCATCTTTTC
>NW_006922584.1:414640-415182 GCF_000298275.1 Orycteropus afer afer
GGAATTTTTCTCTTTCAGTGTTTTATATATACCATCCCAATGTCTTCTTGCCTGCATGGTTTCTGTTGAGAAATCCAAGCTTAGTCTTATTGGTTGCCCCTTGTAGGTAACCTTTTGTTTTTCCCGTGCTGCTCTCATGATTCTTTCTTTGTTTTTTGTTTTGGTGAGTTTGATGATGATATGTCTTGATGATTTTCTTTTGGGGTCTATCCTGTTTGGGGTTCGTTGAATTTCTTGAATGGATGTATTCTCATCTTTCATCATATCAGGGAAGTTCTCCTCCAACAAATCTTAGAAAATTTTCTCAGTGGTTTTATTATTCTCTTCCTGTTATGGAATTCCAATGACATGTAGGTTATTCCTTTTGATGGTATCCCCCATGAACCTTAGGCTTTCTTCATTTTGTTGAAATTTTTTTTCTGACTGATCCCTTTCCAAAGAAGTATTCAGGTATTTGTCTTCAATCTCATTAATTCTGTCTTCTGTTGCATCAATTCTACTGCTTTGCCCTTGCATTTTGTTATCTATTTCTGAAAATTTAG
>NW_006922585.1:0-1947 GCF_000298275.1 Orycteropus afer afer
AACTCCAGATGGATCAAAGACTTAAATGTGAAACCTAAAACTGTAAAGTTCCTCAAGGAAAAATTAGGGGTAAATTTAGGGGCCTTAACATATGGCATAATTAGACTATTAAGCATAATTCAAAATGCACAAACAACAGAAGAGAAACTAGATGAATGGGAGCTTCTAAAAATTAAATTTTTATGTGTTTCCAAAGACTTCTCCAAAAGAGTCAAAAGAGATCCTACAGATTGAGAAAAAATATTTGGCAATGACATATATGACAAGGGACTTATCTCTAGAATTTATCGAAAACTCCAACACCTCAATAAAAAAAGACAAATAATCCAATTAAAAAATGAGTAGAAGACATGAATAGACACTTCACCAAGGTGGATGTCCAGGCAACCAACAAACATATGAAGAAATATTCATGATTATTAGCCATTAGAGAGATGCAAATGAGATACCATCTTGCCCCAGCACTAGTAGCAAAGTTGAACAAGAGAGAAGATAACAAATGCTGGCAAGGATGTGAGAAATTGGGACTCTCTCACACTGCTGGTGGGACTGTAAAATGGTACCACCACTGTGGAAAGCAGTAAGTTGATTCCTTAAAAAGTTGGAATTAGACTTCTGGTAAGATGAAGGAATAGGGAAACAAGCAACACAGACCCTCTTCAACAAAGAAAAGAAAAACCAATTGACAGAGATACAGAAGATAATCCTCGAGCCCTGAGCTTTGAAAGGAACTATACAGAAGTGGATTAGACACCAAATAGTGGAAAAACCTGAATGAAAACGGTGAGTACAGAGAGGGTTGGAACTTCGGACTGTAAGCTTCTCCGATGGGACCAACAGCCTGAATAGTTCCAAGTGGTGTTGGGACCTGGGAATTGACCTAAAAATATCAGCCCTGGTCACAAAGGGCTGCAGGGATGACTGTGCTGGTTGCCTATAACTAGGAAGGGAAACAGCATGGTGGAAGACAACCTGAGCTGTTGACTTTCTACTGTCCAGAGAGCATAGCCATTTTGATTGTTTACACATGGCAGCCATGTTGGATATTTAAAGTGACCTAGGGGACAGCCATTTTGGATGTTTACAAGTGGTGGCCATTTTGGATTCTTAAAGTGATAGCATCCTCATTCAGATTCTAGGGACCTAGGAATAGGCTCTGTTTTCCAAGGGTGGCAGAGACATAAGAGAGGCTGACAACAAGAAAGGAGAGAGGTGGTGAGTGTGTAAGTGCTGTCAACTAGCAAATAGAGGAGCACAGCACAGTACTCTGCTTGCAAATATAACATACAAACAAAACAAAGTAAATGAAAATTGTGGGCAAGTCACTGCAACATATAATCACCAACTAAATATAAACACAAAAATGTCACAATGCCTTAGATACAACAGAGCATCACAGTCCACACACACACACACACACACACAAACAAACAAGATAAAGCAGGAGAAACAAGGGACCAGAATAAGGACCCAAAACACATCCATGAGGAAGAGGCAGCATTGGAACTCCCTGATAAGGAATTCAAAAGAATTATATTTAGATGTCTTCAATGAATTGAGAGACAGATCAAGGAAAACACAGAGAAAACCCTAGAGCAATTTTAAAATACAATACCAGAACAAAATCACAAATTAAATGAAAACTAAAAATGATACAAAATCTACATACAGATATCCAGAAAATTAATAATAAATTTTCAGAAATAGAGAAGACATTGAATGGGCAAAGGAGCAGAATTGATTCAATGGAAGACAGAATTAGGGAGATTGAAGGCAAATACCTGAATACGTCTTTGGAAAGGGATAAATCAGAAAAAAAGATCAAAACAAAATGAAGAAAGCCTAAGGGTCATGTGAGATACCATCCAAAGGAATAACCTACATGCAATCGGAATTCCAAAACAGGAAGACACAAATAAAACCACAGAGAAAATTGTCAAAGATTTG
>NW_006922585.1:3402-4376 GCF_000298275.1 Orycteropus afer afer
AGAATAACCTAGAATCTGCAAAACACCACATAATGTGGATGAACTTGGAGGACATTATGCTGAGTGAAATAAGTCAATCACAGAAGGACAAATATCATATTAGTCCGTTATTGTAAAAGTCAAGAAAAGGTTTATAGATGGAAGGAAATAGTTTTATTGGTTACCAGAGATTGGAGGGGAGGGGAGGAAACACTGTTAGATAGGTAAAGATAAGTATTGATTTGGGCAAAGAGAAGGGCAATATACCAAAGGTGAGTGATCAACGTGATGGCATTGAGGAAGAGGAAGACATAGAGAAGTTTATGGGAGGTACAGACAACAAAGATGGACCCTTTTGCACATACAGTACTGTGTTGCCAATGAAGGCAAACATGGGTAAATGCATGGATAGATGGGTGGACAGCCTGAACTATTAGGTATGTGTATGCAGCAGGGAGTGTACCCTAAACCATGTACAGGTTTGGCAGACAGTGGTTCTACAAGTCTATTTGTATGTTCTGTAAGATATTCCCAGGTGTATAGAAGAGTTGACAAGGGACAAGGTTGTAGTAACTTCTTGGGCACAGTTAGCTACCCAGAGAGAGAGAGTAGTTGAACCTGTGGGCTCCGAACCATAGTCGCAGGGGACATCAAACTCAATTGACATACTACACAAAACATTGTTCCACCTCCTACTTTGGCAAGTAGTGACTAGGATTTCAAAAGCTTGCAAGCAGCTATCTGGATGCAATGATGGGTCTCTCCTCATCCAGAACAAAGAAGAATGAAGAAAACCAAAGATTCATGGAAACAATTAGTCCTAGCGACTGGTACACCATGCTATCCTCAGTCTATATGACTATGAGATCAGAAGAACTAAATGGTGCCTGGCTACCACTGTCAACCACTCGGAGGGGGATCTATGTAGGAGATCCTGGATAGAGAGGGAGAATAATGTGAAAAAAAGAAGGGGGACCAGGTTTGCTGGTCTGATA
>NW_006922585.1:6381-7340 GCF_000298275.1 Orycteropus afer afer
GGCGGTTCAAAACCACCAGCCACTCCTCAGAAAGAAGGTTGGGCAATCTACTTCCATAGTGATACCACCTTGGAAACCCAAGGAGGGGTTGTTATGAGTCAGGTCCAACTCCACGGCACATAACAACAACAGAATGTACGTATATATGTATATTTTTTAAGAGCCTTTTTAATAATTTGGCCCTAATCTAGAAGATTCGAGGATAAATTCCATCACTAAAAATATGCTATATCCTAATACATTTTTTCAAAAATTGAAGTAAAATTCATACAACATTAAATTCCTTGTTTTTACTTTTGAAAGTGTATAATTCAGTGAATTTTTAGTATATTTATTTCCATTTCTGTGCAACTACCACCACTAGTTAATTTCAGAATATTTTTATAATATGCAACATGAACTCTTTACACATTGATCAGTCACTCTCCATTCTCCCCTCCCCAGCCCTTAGCAATCACTAATCTTATTTCTGTCTCTGGGCATTGTCCTATTCTGGATATGTCATATAAATGTAACCAAGCAATGTGTGGTCTTTTGGTTACTGAGTAGTTTATTGTTTAATTTTCACATATTTGTACATTTTCCAAAATTCCTTCTGTTACTGATTTCTTATTTCATTCCATTGTGTTCAGAAAAGAGACTGAATAATTTCAGTGCTTTAAAATTTATTGAGACTCGTTTAATTGGCTAACACATGGTCTCTCCTAGAGAATGTTCCATATGCATATGAGAAGATTGTGCATGCTGCTATTTTTGAGAGGAGTGTTCTAAATATTTCTGTTAGCCTAGTTGCTCTTCTGTCTAGATATTCTATCCATTATTGGAAGTGGAGTATTGAAGTTTCTAACTATTATCTTAGAACTGTCTTTTTATCCCTTTAATTTTTCCTTCATGTATTTTGCATTTTTTTATTTAAGTAACATACATTCAGAATTGTGAAATTTTTTTGAGGTATTGAT
>NW_006922585.1:8695-9315 GCF_000298275.1 Orycteropus afer afer
CCCACTCCCACCTACCTTCTGGGCCCACAGGAAATCCATAACATTCTGTGTGCTCAGACGGAGCCTGGGTGCCCTGCCCTGTCCTCAACAGATTCTTTATTTTTTTTCTCTTTTTTTATTTTTCTCTTTTTTTTTTCCTGGTGAATAGTTTGCTTGTGTTTATCTATTTTAAAACAACTATTATTATTAATACTTTTGTCCTTTTTATTATTATTCTTAATCTTCCCCTCCCAGGTCCTAGTTTTCAGTATTTTTTTCTTCTCTTTGTTCCTGGTTGATTTTTTTTTTTTAATTTAAGGTGGTTTTTTTTCCCCTTTTTTTCTTATGGTTAACTCCATTCCGTGTTTTTCTTATTGCATTTTTCCCATTTTTTTTCCTTCATTTTTCTCCTTCTCTAATTTTTTTTTCTCTTCATGCCCTATCCCCAGAAAGTGAACGTTTTCCTGTTTTTTCTTCTTCTTTTTCCCTTTTTTCTTTTTTAGTTACTGTTCCTGTGTGATTACTTGGTGTGTTTTTTGTCCATGTGTTTTTATTTTTTTGGTGGTTATTCAATTTTAATTTGTGTCTAACTGAGTGGGAGACAACAAGAGTCACCATAAGACACAACTACACCCACACCT
>NW_006922585.1:11846-15373 GCF_000298275.1 Orycteropus afer afer
TCTTTGGGACACAGCAAAAGCAGTGATCAGAGACCAATTTATAGCAATACATGCACACATCAAAAAGAAGGAAGAGCCAAAATCAACACTTTAAATGAACATCTCCAACAATTAGAGAAAGAACAGCAAGAAAAACCTACAGTCACCAGAAGAAAGTAAATAATCAAGATTGGAGCAGAAATCAATGAAATAGAAAATAGAAGGGCTATAGAAAAAATCATCAACGTACTTACCTTTGCTGGTGTTCTTTATTTGTTTACATATATTTAAATTGCTGCCTGGTGCCTGTCATTTTATACTGAAGAAATCCTTTTAGTATTTCCTATATAGTAGGTTTGATAGTGTTCTGGTTACCTAGTGCCACTCTGACAGAAATATATAGCACAAATGGGATGACCTTAACAAACAGAAGTTTATTCTTAAAATTTGGAGGCTTTAAGTCCAAGTTCAAGTGCCAGGACCTGGAGGATGGGTGAAAGCCCCTCAACCTTGGGGTCGAGCTCTGACTCCTGCTCCCGGCCCACTGAAACTAGAGGCATTTCTTCACTCAGACACCTGCTGGCTGCTGAGGCTGAAAAACCCCAAGGTTGACAAGTGAAAAGGCACAGTCCTGATGTTACCAAACCACATGGCAGGCCATTAATGCAAGTCCATTTATGTCCCAATGTTGGCAGAGCATGGCAGGCTGCTAAGCAATGACATGGCTACATGCAGGGTCCAAGCATGCCATAGGCTAGTGACCATTCCCAAGACTTCTCCTTATATACAGGAAGCAAACCACATACGTAAAGGCAGCTAATCAGCTGCTTGTGGTAGATCCCACCATGGAGTTGATTGCCAGTCTCATCATGGGGAATAATACCATCAGCTGCCCAGCCACTCAACCAGGCCCAGCCAAGTTGACCCACAAACATAACTACCACAGATAGCAACATAGTCTTTCAGTGTTTGTTTATCTAGGAATTACTTAATTTGTCATTCATTTTTGAAGGAGAGTTTTGCCAGATATAGAGTTCTTGATTGATTGTTTTACTTTCAGCACTTTGAATATGTCATTCTACTGCCTCATAGCCTCCATAGTTTCTGATGAGAAATAATGTTTTAACTTTATTGAGGATCCCTTGTACATGATGTTACCTCTTTCATGCTACTTTCAAGATTCTCTCTTTGTCATTGATTTTCAACAATTTAAGTACAATATGACTTGATGTGTCTCTCTTTGAATTCATCTTACTTATAGTTGATTGGGTTTGTGTGTATAAATAAAAATTGTTTTTTAACAATAGGAAAATTTTGGCTATTAATTTTTAAAATATACTTTCTGTCCCTTCACCTCTCTCTTCTTCTGGGGTCCCATTATGCATATGTTGATATGCTTGACACAACAGATCTCTTAGACTCTGTTCATTTTTCTTCAATTTTTTTCTTTCTTTTTTTCAGACTACCCAAAAAACAAACCCACTGTCATTGAGTCGATTCCAAATCATAGTGACCCCCCATTGGATTTCCAAGATGGTAAATCTTTATGGAAGTAGATTGCCTTATATTCCACAAAGGAGCTGGTGGGTTTGAACTGCCAACCTTCTGGTTAGCAGTCAAATATGTTAGGCACTGTGACATCAGAGCTCCTTCCAATTGACCTATATTCAAGTTTTCTGATTCTTTCTTTTGTCTATTTAAATCTGCTGTTGAGCTACTGTAGTGAATTTTTCATATTAGTTATTGTACTTTTCAACTTCAGAATATTTATTTGGATCCTTTATAAACTTGTATTTATTATATTTCTGTATTGATATTCTCTATTTATTGATATTCTTTATTCATTCAAATGTTATTCTTATTTTTTCCTTTAGTTTTTTGGATATAGTTTGGTTTATCTCTTTTAAAATATTTAAAACAGCTGATTTAAAGTCTTTGTGATAGTAAGTCCAATCTTTTAGAATCTTCAGAGACAATTTCTATTAATTGCTTTTTTTCATATTTATAGGACCTATTTTCTTGTTTCTTTGCTTGCTTCATCAAGTTTTGTTGAAAGCTGCACGTTTTGATTATCGTAATGTAGCAGTTCTAAAATCAGATTCTCTAGCTTCTCTTAAGTTTATTGTTGTTGAATTTTTCTAGCTGTTGATTTTTCAGTGACTTCCCTGAACTCATTTTGTAAAGTCTATCATTGTCAAATATGGCTGCTCAAGTCTGTTTTGATCAGCTTAAACCAAAAATTCCAAGTCCATTGCCATCAATTTGATTCCAACCTATAGCAATTCTATAGGACAGAGTAGCACTGCCCACAGAGTTTCCAAGGCTATAAATCTTTACAAAAACAGACTTTCACCTCTTTCCCCTGTGGAGTAGCTTGAGGGTTCAAATTGCCAACCTTTTAGTTAGGAACTGGGTAATTATCCACTGCACCACCAGGGCTCCTTTTGGTTGGCTTAGTGGCCAGCTAGTCATACTGCCTCAGAAACCCAAGGGGGGGTCGCTATGAGTTGGGCCCGACTCAGCGACCCATAACAACAACAACAATGATTCAATAGCTCTTTCCTTAAATGTCTGGGACAACAGCAACAAAACTCCCAGTCTTTTCAGGTGATTGGTGTGTGTTTGTTGGAGCATGGTTTCAACACTCAGCCAGGCAATTTACAACTTTGCCATGGATTTCACTTTCTGCTTGTGTAAACTGAAGGTCATTTCGAGGTGTATGCTTTTCTAGATTCACAAATACACGTCACAGGTTGTCAAAGTCTTTATTCCCTAAAGACTCTCAACCCCTAAGAGTGTTTGGTAGGCTATTGTTTGCCCCAACTGATATGCTTTACACCACATAGCAAAAACAGCTTTCCTTGTGAATAATTTCAACGTATGCCCCCTGGGTAGCCATCTTAGCACTGGATGGTTTCAACTTAAGCTACACAGAGACAGATATGTCAAAGCAAATAAAAAAACCCTCACAATTCTTTGTGAATGAGATTCATTCTACTATCTCTAGTACTGTGTTCATGGTCTGTTAGCTTCAAGGCAACTGTTGTCTGAGGAATAGGGGAAAAGACCAGGGAAAGTAAAATGCCACAATATTCTCTGCTCATACTGAGATTCAACCAGCTTATTATGTGTTCCCTGGATTACTTCAGTCTGTTGGTTAATTTCCAGAGTTCTTAAAAAAAAAAAAAAAGTTGATTCTCAGTTTTTGTCAGTGTTTTTATTGCTTTTATGGAGGACACACTTGAATATCCTTATTCTGCCATTTTGACTGATGTCACCCTTATGCAGTGCCTCTCCATATTATCCTCAGTCACCTGTGATATGGCAACCCTTTCATGCTAGGAAACCAAAATTCAGCTGAAGTTTTCAGTGCTTTGATTCAAAAGAGTGATCTCTGAGGAAGATACAGAAATAGAATATTTTTCAGTGGCCCTGAAATTTCACATTTATAGTCAATTGTTTGCTATATTCTCACTTATTTTAGAGTACCTCAGGGGGCTATCAATGACAGTGAGTTTTTTTTTTTTGGTGTTTTTTTTTTTTTTTTT
>NW_006922585.1:15512-17347 GCF_000298275.1 Orycteropus afer afer
GACTCCTCAGAAGGAAGGATGGGCAATCTACTTCCGTAGTGATACTGCCTTGGAAACCCTAGGAGGGGTCGCTATGAGTCGGGTCCGACTTCATGGCACATAACAACAACAACAACAACATCAGTCCAAACTGACTTGATGATGTCCAACAATAATAGCAATGTAAAAAATGTATATTCCTGCAAATTACACTGCACGTTTATGAAATGAATGAATGCAAATAGAAAATAGCCACACTTTGTGGTCAGTAAATATAAAAATATGTTGGCTTATCTGAGAAGATGTTATATGGATATAACTTTCTGTTCTTTAATCCTTAAATTATAAATTATAGGCTACTCATCTCTACTTTATACACTCTTTGGTGTTTTCTCTTATCTCATTATTTACAATATTTTAACCTATTAGCTACTTAAATACCTTTTTTAGGTAATGAGAGGTTATAACTTTCAAATAATGGAAGGAAGAGATACATTAAGTTGGAGAGAGATTATTAAGAAGAAAATAGGTTTTTTTTCCTTTTAAATATTTTTTTTCTAAGATTCCTATTTTATCTAAATTTATGTGTTCTGGCAATGCTTATTTTTGAAGATACTAAACATGCTTATGTTCTCTTTGAGCTCCCTTGGTGATGACAAAACATGGAAAAGATGCTTGGGAAAGAAATATTCAGGGGTATCAGTTATTTATGATATTTCATGTTTTTTAAAATAGCTCTTTCAGGATTATTGATAACAACTGAGTAGAAAGGTAATTATTCATTTTAACTACAAATACTTTGATTTTAAAATAAAAAATTAAACCCTATTTTATAATAGAAGATATAAGAAAACAAAAATAGAATTTATTTACTAACAGATAATTTAAAATATTGTATCCATTGAATAAGAATAGAATGCTGTAGAAAATTAGCAGTCAAAGAATAATAGCAGGCATATTTAAAATATATGTATATTATGCAAAAGTAAACATTCACTGAAAATTTATTAAGGTAAAATTAAAGAATCTTCCAGAATGTAGAACCAAAGACTAAGAGATGGAAACAGAAAAGACAAAAGAAGTCTAACATCTGATTAGATCCTGGGTGGCACAAATGGTTTCCACTTGACCACTAAGTCAGAAGATAACAGCCATATGACAAACCAGAAAATCAGATAACATAGATTGGAGCAAGAAGATAAAGGATTCCAGGAACCAGATCTTGAGAAAATACAAGGAGATTATTTGACATAATAGAACACTATAGAAAACTACTCCTATGAACATCACAAGTTTATAAAGCATATGAAAACTATATAAGGATATATTTGGAAAGTAATTCAGGTGATAAAATGCAGTGATTAACTTTAGAATGTATGAGAAATGAAAATAATTTATAGAATTCTACTAGGCTCTACAGTGAGCAATATTTATACAAACATAAAAGTGATAAATTATATTTAACTATAGTTTTTGGTATAAGGAACTCTGGTTAAGTGGTTAAGGAATTAGGCATCTAACCAAAAGGTCAGTGGTTTAAAATCACCAACAGCTCCATGGAAGAAAGATGAGACAGTCTGCTTCTGTAAAGATTTACAGTCTTGGAAACACAACAGGGGTTGCTATGAATCAGACATGACTCGGTAGCAGTGAGTTTGGTTTTTGGTATATTTATACAGGAACTCTGGTGGCACAGTGGTTAAGGCATCTGGCTGCTAACCAGAATGTTGGTAGATCTAACCCACCAGTCACTCCATGGGAGAAAGATGAGCCAGTCTGCTTCCATAAAGATTTACAGCCTTGGAAACCTTATGAGGCCATTCTACTCTGTCCTATAGGGTTAACTCTATGGTAGT
>NW_006922585.1:18574-21645 GCF_000298275.1 Orycteropus afer afer
TTGATATTAGAAAAAGACAGAAAGCCCTAACAACCAGTTGTTTAAAAATGGCAAAGTTTTATGTTTCCATAGCTAAGAGGCAATGTCATTCTTTTCTTACATTTTTGAAGATTTTAGCAACAGCAGAAAGCTATACCATGTAGAAGATGTACTGAAGTTAAACTAAGGTGCTGAAATTTACTCCATTTTCTCTTCCAGCAATTAACTCATTGTCTCTGCCTACTCTTCTTTAGGATATAGCTCTTCAAAATATTTATCTGTAGTTTTTCCATTTTGTATTTTCCAGCTAGTCTTGAAACCAATATATTTAGGGCTTGATTCCTCTTGACCACTTCAACATATTTGCACTTTTCATGGTCATGGCTTCAAGATTGCTATAGCCACTGGTCAATTCTCATTGCTCAATTATGCATATCAATCTCAAAAGGGAACAGATGAGTTTTGAGCTTTATCCTTTCTGCCTTTAGTGTAGCATGAACAGTGATTTATGTTTAATTTGATCATGTATGTTTCCCATATAAGGAACTGACAGACTCACCTACCAAACATTCTTTGTGTGCGTTTGTGTGTGATTTAGGTGAAAGTTTACGGAGCAAATTCACTTTCCATACAGCAGTCCACATACACTTTGTCTCATGACATTGATTACAATTTACCACAATGCAACATTTCCCCTCCCACTTCTTCCCTATAGTTACCTCTTCTTTGTGCCCTTCCCTCCATGTACTCGCTTCTGCCCCCTGAACTGTCTCCCTGTGCATACACAGCCCTTTTATTCTCCCATGATTGCCAAACACTCATCTTGAAATACAGTCAACCACAAATAAATGTGGAAGTGAAAAATTGCAGGTTTTTTACACTGGCCTTCTAAAAACAGAACATGGTAACCTAAACTATTAAGCTGATGATGTTTTCTTTTCTTTCCCTCCACCCACCTCCTCCTTTTACCAAATGATAATCCTTTTTAAAATTTAGCCAGCTTCCTAATTGAGTTAATGTGAGAAAATGGAGGAATGTTTATCCTAAGAGAAGGCATTCAATAAAAAGGAAATGAAGTATTGTCAGGACAAATGGATACCTTTCTGAAGTAAATTTAACATTAAAAAAAAGCAAATAAATAATTTTCTAAGGACTGTGAATCAAGAAAAATGTCTTTGAAAAATGGCTTGATAAATACAGCTTCAAATTGCTACTAAAATTTTTCAAGAAAAAAATATATATAAAAATCATATTGGTTAAAATGTACCAAAACACTCACCTCTATTGACACATTAATATTGTAAGCACAATAAAATAACCTGACTTCTACAAGCTTAACATTCTTGTGAGAAGTACATATATTAAACATAAAACTCAATTATGGTTATTGTCATTATGATATAAGAACCACATAAAAATAGTAAACATTTGCTTGGGTACTATAATGTGAAATACATAAATTCAAAGAAATATTGTTTGATTTTGTGATTTGATTTATTTTGCTTTACTTTCTCTTTATATAATACAGTCAACTTTCATCTACCCACTGCCATTGAGTCAATTTCAACTCAAAGTGACCTTATAGGACAGAGTAGAACTGTTCCATAGGGTTTCTAAGGCTATAAATCTTTATAGAAGCAGGTTGCCTCATCTTTCTCCCATGGAATGGCTGGTGGTTTGTAACACTGACCTTTTGGTCGGCAGCTCAGTGCTTTAACTACTGAGTCACCAGCACTTTCCTCTGGCCCACTGCTAACCTGAAATCCTAAAAAAAATTCTGTATAATATTTTGATTAAGAATATTACCTTTCTTTTCCCTTACCAAATATTCTGAAGTAAAAGTATTAAGCTTAGTTTTACCTCACCCTTCTCACAGAGGCCTTAATAAGAAAAACTGTCCAACAATAAGCAGAGAAGAGAAGCAATATTTTTATTTTAGTGTGTCTTCATAATTTAATGTCTCACCACTTGTTTGTCAGTTTATTGTATTGGGTGACTTGTACGTTGCTGTGAGTTTGGAGTCTAATCCCATCAGTATTTCAGTTACCAGCAGGGTTATCCATGGTGGATAGTTTTCAGAGGAGCTTCCAGAGAAGAGCTGGGAGGAAGGATAAGGCCATCCACTTCTGAAAAAAAACTCGCCACAGAAAACCTTATTTTATTGACTATGCAAAAGTATTCAACTGTGGATCATGAGAAATTATGGATAACATTACAAAGAATGGGAATTCCAGAATGCTTAATTGTTCTCATGAAGCACCTGTTCATAAACCAAGAGGCTGTCTTTCAAACAGAACAAGGGGATGCCACATGGTTTAGAATCAGGAAGGGTGTGTGTCAGGATTGTATCTTTCCTTTGGGCAATCTACTTCCATAGAGATACTGCCTCAGAAACCCAAGGAGGGCTTGCTATGAGTCAAATCGACTGAACAGCAGTGAGTTTGTTTTTTATTCAATATGTGTGCTGAGCAAATAATTGAGAACCTGTACTACATGGAGAAGAACGTGGCATCAGGATTGGAGGAAGAACCATTAACAACCTGCAATATGCAGATGACACAACCTTGCTTGCTGAAAGGGAAGATAACTTGAAGCACTTTCTGATGAAGATCTAAGATTACAGTGCTCAGTATGTCAACATAAAGAAAACAAAAATACTTACAACTGTACCAATAAGCAATATCATGATAAATGTAGAGAAGATTGAAGTTGTCAAGGATTTCCTTTTACTTGGATACACAATCAATGCCCATGGAAGCAGAAATCAGGAAATCAGACTTTATATTGCACTGGACAAATCTGCTGCAAAAGACCTCTAATGTGTTGAAGAGCAAAGATGTTACTTTGAGGACTAAGTTGCAGCTAACCCAAGACATGTTACTTTCAATAGCCTCATATGCATGTGAAAGCTGAACAATGAATAAGGAAGACCAAAGGAGAGCTGATGCCTTTGAATTGTGGTGTTGGTGAAGAATACTTAAAATACCACTGACTGCCAGAAGAACTAACAAATCTGTCCTGGAGGAAGTGCAGCCAGAATGCTCCTTGGAAGTGAGAATGGCCAGACTTCGTCTCACCTACTTTGGGCATGT
>NW_006922585.1:21745-24704 GCF_000298275.1 Orycteropus afer afer
TCAGAGAATAAGGGGAAGACCTTCAAAGAAATGGATTGACACAGTGGCTGCAATGATGGGCTCAGGCATAGCAAGGATTTTGAGCATAGCTCAGGACCAGGAAGTGTTTTGTTCTGTTGTGCATGGGGTTGCTATGAATTGGAGTTGGAGCCGACTTGACGGCACTTAACAACAATTTAATGTCAAGCGGGGCTTTAAAAAGCATTTACCAAAAACCAAACCCACTGCCACCAATTGGATTCTGACTCATAGTGACGCAATAGGACAGAGCAGAACTGCTCCTTGGGGTTTACAATACTGTAATATTTACAAGGAGTGTATTGTCACATCCTTCTCCACTACAGCTGGTAGGTTTGAACACCTGACCTTTCAGTTAGCAGTTGAGCAGTTAACCACTGCACTGCCAGGGTCACTACTAATAGGGAACTCTATTCTAAGGTATTCTGAAAAATTTAAAAATAGTATTCATATAATATTAGTCCAAAATAAATAGTGATTCACAATACGAAGGATGAGAATTCATGTAGACAAGCAAACAAACAAAAAATGATACATGCAGAAAGTGAGTAAATGGTTAATTATGCTTCAGTGCCTAATTGCCATTGTAGAGCAAAATTATCCTTAGGCAAATAGTTATCTAACTGATTTCTTCATTATTCCACTTAGGTGGTAAACATCTACCTCAAATGCAGCTCTGAATACCTGGTACCAGAAGAAGAATGTTTTGAGAAGTGTGGATTATTTTTAATTAGAGTTATTGGGCAATCTATTTCCTTAGAGATACCACCTTGGAAACCCAAGGAAGGGTCTATATGAGTCGAATCAACTCGACAACAGTGAGTTTGGTTTGTTTTTTGTACATAAAACCATTTACTTGAATGGTAAATAGTGTCAAACATTAGCTCAACAGAATAGAAACCTTTGACTCATCTCAGACTTAGGAGCCTTGAAATTATCTTAATCTATACTTCGCCTTTATTTGAAATTAAATATTTGCTATTCAAAAAATATCTCAAATGCTCCAACATATTTGTATAGACTAATTATATATTATCCAAATATGCCATGTGTGTGTGTGTGTGTGTGTGTGTGTGTGTATGTAAACTCATTGCCATTGAGTTGATTCCAACTCACAGTGGCCCCCATGGGATTTCCAAGCTGATAAACCTTTATGAGAGTAGATCAACTTTTCTTCCAAGGAGCGGCTGGTGAGTTTGAACTGCTGACCTGGTTAGCAGTCAAAAGCCTTATCCACTACACCACCAGAGCTCCTTCACTTTTTATCTCAAAAACCAAAACTCAATGCTGTCGAGTCAGATTCGACTCATAGGGACCCCTCCTTGGGTTTCCCATGCAGAATCACTGCAGAAGTAGATTGCCCAGTCTTCTTTCCAAGGAGCGGCTGGTGGGTTTGAACCTGCAGCCTTCTGGTTATCAGTCAAAAGCCTTAAGCACAGGGCTACCAGAGCTCCTTTTTATATAATCATAAAATAATTACAGATTTGTAACACATATGGAAAGCAGTACTTCTTTATTAATCACCTTTTTTTAAAAAAAAAAAATACTGAAATTTGTTTTTTTCTTGTAGACATCAAAATGTAAAGATATTCACTTGTGTGATTTGTTTGATTTAGAATCCTCAAACTCACTGCCGTGGAGTCAGATTCAAATCATCATGACCCCTCCTGAAGTTTTCAAGGAAGTATCCATACAGAAGTAGATTGCCCAACCTTCCTTCCAAGGAGTGTCTGATGGGTTTGAACCACCAGCCTTCTGGTTAGTAGTCAAGTCCCTTAGGTACTACACCACCAGGCAAATTCAAAAAAGTTAAAAAATGAATGAAGCAAAGAAAGGTAAAATTCCCAACTAGAATGAAATAATAAAACATTTGTTATTGCCGTGCTCAAAATGCTTTTAAAACTTGTTTGATAGAGACTGGTGGAACCTCCAAGGAGCTCTCATGGTACAGTGGTTAAAGTATTCAGCTACTAATCACAAGGTAACCCAATGGAACTCAACAGCTACTCCTTAGGAGAAAGATGAAACATCTGCTTCTGTAAAGATTTAAAGCCTTGAAAACCCTATGGGGGCAGTTCTACTCTGTCCTGTAGAGTCATTATGAGTCAGAATCCACTCAGTGGCAGGAGGTTTAGTTTGGTTTGGTAAGTGTAACCTCCAAGACTATCGCCCTTAATCACACTACAAGCATGGAAGGGAACTCACCTCCCTTGCTCAACTTTCAGCCAAACCACAGGAAGGCTTATAATGTGAGCAATAGCACTAGGGAGGCATGCATTCCTTAGAATCATCAACTATAACAGACAGAAAGGGGAGAATCTGCTCAGGGATAAAGTGTAGAAGGTAGGAAGGGGTAGGAAAGAAGGATGAATGGAAATGGTAAACACAGGTAGGAAGTAGGAAGAGTGTTGTTACATTGTAGGAATTGTAATCAATGTCACAAAACAAAATATGTATAAATATTTGAGTGGAAAACCAATTTGCTCTGTAAAATTTCACCCAAATTGCAACAAATAGTTAAAAAATAAATAAAAGAAACACCAAAAAACAAGTTGAAAAGACAGACTCATGAGTATAGAGTCAGCTGAGGTTCTTTCTTTCAGTTTGACCACTCATATTATGTTATTTTCCCTATTTAAATAATTAGAACAACAATAAATAAACCTTATGCTTGTTGTTGTTGTTAGATGCCATTGAGTCATCTCTTACTCATAGCAACCCTATGCGCAGCAGAAAGAAACACTGCCCAGTCGTGAGCCAGCTCCATAATTCTTGCTACACTTGGGCCCATCGCCACCGCCACCATGTCAATCCACCTCATTGAGGGCCTTCCCCTCTTTCATCAGCCCTACACCTTACTAAGCATGACATCCTTCTCCACGGAATGGTCCCTTCTGACAACATGACCAAAATAGGTGAGACAAAATCTGGCCATTCTCAC
>NW_006922585.1:24949-25877 GCF_000298275.1 Orycteropus afer afer
ATGAAAGAGATCCTTTGCAGCCAATTTGCCCAGAGCTCTGGTAGCATAGTGCCTAAGGCACTTGACTGCTAACCAGAAGGCTGGCCGTTCAAACCCACCAGCCCCTCCTCAGAAGGAAGGTTGGGCAATCTACTTCCCTAGTGATACTGCCCCAGAAATTCAAGGAGGGGTTGCCATGAGTTGGATCTGACTTGATGACAGTGAGTTTGATTTTGGTAAGGTCCTTGGAATATGTAGGAAGTCTAACATAAAGACATTTAAATGAAACAAAAGAGCACATTTAAAAAACAAACAAACAAACAAAAAACAGGTCGGAAAGATTCTCAGAAGATGGCATGGTGAAAAGGTTTAGTTTCTGACCCTCCATAACACAGGATCACTGGAAAATACAATAAAAAATCAGGAGGACTCTGAATCAGGGGTTAGGGCATTACAACAAGGACCTGAAGATGGAGTCAAGAAAATTATGAGTCCCATATTGTAGTAGAATAACTCTGTGCATGGACCTGCCCCTAATCTTCCAGATGTTTCAGACAGGTTGTTGGCTCTGGCAGATGCTACTCCTCCAGCAAATACATGGCTTACCTGTGCACAGACAAATGCCCTGAACCCCACCCAAAAGTAACAGGATCTCTCTCTGGTGAGCCATTTCACATTGCCCAGCCATTACCTTCCCAGCACCACAGTCCAATGATAACTGTTGTATAGCTTGCCTGAACATGAGAAAAGGACCAGATCTCTGGCTATGAGGTAAGTGGACCCTCACATAGCAGAGGAGGGAGTTCCTAATGAGAACATAGGGTTTCAGCCAGCCATGGAAGCAGTTCATATGCTGTGAGTTTTCTTTTCTTTTCTTTTTTAATGTGATTTGTGTGAAGATTTACAGAGCAAATTCACTTTCCATACAGCAGTTCACATATACTTTGTC
>NW_006922585.1:27032-29573 GCF_000298275.1 Orycteropus afer afer
CTTTCCTTAACTTTTACAATAATGGACTAATACAATATTTGTCCTTTTGTGATTGACTTATTTCACTCAGCATAATGTCTTCCAAGTTCATCCATGTTATGCGGTGTTTTGTAGATTCTACATTATTCTTTAGTTTTGCATAGTATTCTATTGTGTGTATGTACCATAGTTTGGTTATCCATTCCTCAGTTGATGGACACCTTGGTTTTTTCCATCTTTTGGCTATTGTAAATAATGCTGCGATGAACATGGGTGTGCATATATCTGTGGTGTGAGTTTTCTGATAAGTTTCAAGAGTCACATAAAAGCAGAGGAAAAGGAGAGCAATAACCAAAAAATAAAGAATTCACCTCTTGCTTCACATATTAAATAGTGCATGCTCTTTGTCCTGGGAGATGCTGAAGAGTGAATCTTTTATCTCGATTTCAAATTCTTTGAAAAGAGAGAGGGACTTATTACAGGGAGGGAGAGGAAGAAATAGGTGAAGTCTGAAGACTCTGCTTACCTAAAGGATTCTTGCCAGAAAGAATGTCGTGGCAAACACAGATATTGGTGAAAACTGAGAAAGCTAACACACTGTAAAATTTTAATGCCCAGCTTCAACAACAACAAAAATACAAAAGGCATAAAACAATGGTTTATCCAAATGAACAAAATGAAGACAGACATTGCATCTATGCAAGCTTGAATAATGAAGAGATTGGAAGAATATAATATAGCAATACTGAAGAAGCTTGAAGAACTAAGCAGAAACACAAAGAACTAAAGGAAGTCAAGAAAATGGTACATGAACAGAATGAGAATTTCAATGAAGAAGTACCAAACCCAGCCCAAAACTACTGCTCTTGGGTTGATTCCAACTAAAGCATCCCAATAGGACAGAGTAGACCTGCCCTATAAGTGTTTCCATAAATCTTTATGGAAACAGACCGCCACATCTTTCTTCCACAGAGTAGCTGGTAGGTTCAAACCACAAATTTTTGGTTAGTAGCTGAACACTTTAACCACTGTGCCACCATAATTCCTAATATAGATACTTAAAAAAAAAAACCAGATATACTGGAATTAAATGAGACAATAACTGAAATGAAAAACTCTTTGGAATTATTGAACTACATACTCAAGCAGGCAGAAGAATCAGTGAATCAGAACATAAAGTAATTGAAATTATGATGGCAGAAGAGCCACCAGAAGGATGCTCAAATAACTGAATGCAATTTAATAAAACTATGGGACAGCATCAATCAAACCACATATGCGTTGGGAATCCCAGCAGAAAAGGAGGTTTTTTTTTTTAAAAAAAAAAAAGAATAGAGAGAATATTTGAAGAAATGTCATAAAACTTTCCAAAGGACATGAAGCTACAAATCCAACAAGATCAATTAATTCTGAGGTAGATAACCTCAAAGAGATCCAAATGGAGACACTTTATAATCAGACCCACAAGAACTAATAAAGATAAATAGAACCAAATCAAAACCAAAGTCCCTGCCATTGAGTCAAATCTGACTCAAAACAACCCCTCCTTGGGTTTCTAAGACAGTATCTCTTCAGAAGTAGATTGCCCAGTTTTCCATCTGAGGAGTGGCTGGTGGGTTTGAACTCAAAGCCTTCTGGTTAGCAGTCAAATGCCTTAGGCACTATAGCACCAGAGCTCCAAAGATAAAGAGAGAATCCTAAAAGGAGCTACACAGAAGAGAACAGTCACATACAAAGGATCCCCAGTAAGATTAAATACCAATTTGTCTTCAGAAAAATTGGAAGCCAGAATGAAATGAAAAGAGTTATGTAAAAAAGTAAAGAACAGTCAACCAGGAATATTATTCCTGGTGAAACTGTCATTTAAGCACGTCAGGCAAAAATTAACACATTTTCAGATAAACAAAATCAAAAAGAGTTCATATCCATATAAACGGCCCTACAAAAAATGCCTTCATGTAATAAAGACAGTATATTAGAAAGCAACCCGAAGCTATACATAGAAAGAAAGATCTCCTTTAAAGGGAATTGAATGGGCAAGTATGAGCATAAGTTTTAAAGTACTTTTGCTATGCTTTTCATGCTTTATAAAGAAAAATGTATAAAAATATATATAAACATGTTTATGTTAGAAGGCAAATGTTGTATGTAGATGTAATCAGTGATAATAACTACATAAACAAAGTGAGGGGAATAGTATATGTATACAATTTATATATGTTATTCAAGTAAATTAGTATCAATTTAATCCAATTTGTAATAAATTCATGTTGATACATGTAACATTCATGTTAACAACATAGAAAATATCTTAAAATACACCCAAAAAGAAAGAAGAGAATCAAAGTGAAGAACTAAAAAGGAAGCAACAAAACAAAATTTGACAGTATTAAAGGGAATAAGGAAGAAGGACAGTAAAAGACATACAAAAAATCAGTAACAAGAGGATCGATTCTAAGATGGCGGAATAGGCAGAAAGTCTGCACAGACCCTCTTCAACAAAGAAAAGGGAAACCAATTAACACAGACACAGAAGATAATCCTGGACCCCTGCGACTTGAA
>NW_006922585.1:30486-31058 GCF_000298275.1 Orycteropus afer afer
TTTTTGATGGTTATTCGATTGTAATTTTTGTCTGAGTGGCAGGCAGCAAAAGTCCCCATAAGATACAACTACACCCACACCTCCTGCAACTTCACTTCCTGAGCAAGAGCCACCACCTCCTTATCCACCAACAGACCTATGATACAAAATCACCAAGAAGAGCCTGAATCACACTTGGCTGCACTTCATAAATAGTTAACAGTTAATCACGATTGGCTGCACTTCATAAACAGTTAATAGTTAACATAACATAACAGTTAACAGTATTAACAGTTAATAAAATACCATGATGTCTCAGACAATAGACCATCACAGTCCACACAAAGAAACAAGATAAAGTGGTAGAAACAAGGGAAAAGGATACAGACTCAGAACACATCCCTGAGGAAGAAGCAGCATTGGAACTCTCTGATAAGGAATTCAAAAGAATTATATTTAGATATCATCAAAGGATTGACAGACATACCAAAGAAAACACAGAAAAAATCTTGGAAGAAATTTTGAAGAAAATACAAGAACAAAATGACAAAACAAATGAAAAATTAGAAATGATTCTAAATCTACAGATAGAA
>NW_006922585.1:31847-33044 GCF_000298275.1 Orycteropus afer afer
CCAGACCAACCTTACAAGAGATGCTAAGGAAGTCCTTTGAACAGGGAACCAAAAATAGCATATAACAACTGACCATTAATGCACAAGATGACATAACTCAGAAACCACAGGTATGGACATATCCAGAGTAAAATGAGCTTACAAGATTGTAAACAGGGAACCAGAGACATCATTTGGCAAGTAAGGACAGCTATAAACAAAAAAAGGGAAAAGACTCCGTAGTTCCGTAACTTCTATATGGTGAGGAAGTTAAGAGAGTTGCAAGATAGAATGGACTGTTTTAAACATGGGGAAAAAAATTATAGATCATAGGCTAACCTCAAAGAAAAATGATAAACCTTCATATCACAATAAAAGAGGAAAAGCAAAAATACTCAGCAAATATTAAAACAACAGCAACAAAGGAAATGATAACATGATTTATAAACATAATGAGCTCAGCACAGAAAATAATATGGAACAAAGAAATCAGGGACAACATGAAAAAACACATAATAAAATGACAGCAACCAATTTATACTTGTCAATAATTACACTGAATGTTAATTGATTAAATGTGTCACTAAGAGATGGAGATTTGCAGATTGGATTAGAAAGTAAAACCCATCAATTTGCTGCCTATAAGAGACACACCTTAGAGATAAACACAAAAATAGACTAAAAATCAAAGGTTGGAAAAAGATATATCAAGAAAATTGCAACTGTAAGACAGCAGGAGTGGCAATATTAATTTCTGATCAAATTGACTTTAAGACAAAAACCACCATACAAGATAAGGAAGAACATTACATAATGATTAAAAGGTCAATTGAACATGAAGATATAACCATAATAAATAACTATGGACCCAATGAAAGAATTCCAAAATATATAAATCAGACTTTAAAAGAGTTGAAAAGCTGAATAGATGACTCCTCAGTCATAGTGGGAGACATTAATACACCACTTTCTTTGAAAGATAGAATAACTGGGAAGAAACTCAATAAAGATGCAGAAGAGCTAAACAATACACTCCACCAACTTGGCCTTATAGAAATCTACAGAGCACTTCACCCAACAGCAGCACAATATATATTCTTCGCCAGTGCACATGGAACATTTTCCATGATAGACCCTATGTTAGGTCAGAAAGTAAGCCTTAATAAATTTAAAAACATTGAAATAATGCAAAGCATCTTCTCAGATCATAATGCTATC
>NW_006922585.1:34339-43125 GCF_000298275.1 Orycteropus afer afer
GATCCTATACCTAGAAAACCCAAGAGACTCAGTCAAATATCTACTGGAATTAATTGAGAGATTTAGCATCATGGCAGGATATAAGATCAACATTGATGATGAATGCAAATGCCCTTACTCTTCAGTTTGTTATTCCTGGCATAGTAGATTATATGTTTCTCTGATTCAAAATGGCCAGTACTAGTCCATTTCAGCTCACTAATGTCTAAGGTATCTATCTTTATGCATTCCATTTTATTTTTGACAACTTTCAATTTTCCTAGATTCATACTTCAGACATTTCACATTCTGATTATTAATGAATGCTTGCAGCTGTTTTTTCTCATTTTGAGTCTTAGCCCATTATCTAATGAAGGTCCAGAAGCTTTACTCCATCCTCATCATTAAGACCAACTCTACTTTGAGGAGGAAGTTTTGCCTCAGTTGTATTTTGAGTTGCTTTTAAAAGTATGGGCTCATCTTCTGGTACTATATCAGACAATATTTCACTGCTATTCATAACGTTTTCCAGCAATGTATCAGACAGTACCCCACTACTCTTCATCATGTTTTCAGTGGTTAATTTTTTGTTTGTTTGTTTGGAAGTGGATGGTCCTGTCCTTCTTCTTAGTCTGGAAGCTCCACTGAAACATATCCACTGTTGGTGACCTTGCTCATATTTGAAATACCAGTGGCATAGCTGTCAGCATCACAGTCACATGCAAGCCACCACTATACTACAAACTGACAGATGCGTTGTGGTGGTAAAATAGAAGGTGAGTGAAAAGTTGCTACACCGGCGGACTCAAACATATTAGTTATTGTGAGGATGGTACTGTACATGGCACTATAGGATTGTTCTAGGGTAACTATGAGTCAGAATCAACTCAACAGCAATAGTTTTCGTTTTGGATTTTGGTAAATAAATGGTATAACAATCTGTGCTTATGGATTGGAAGACTTAATATTGTTAAGATATTGATATTAGTTTATAACTATCTATAGGTTCAGCCACTCCTCGGAAGGAACGTTGGGCAATCCTACTTCCATAGTGATACTGCCTCGGAAACCCAAGGAGGGGTCACTATGAGTTGGGGGCTACTCGACAGAAAATAACAACAACAACAAAGGTTCAATAGGAGCTCTGGTAGCATAGTGCCTAAGGCACTTGACTGCCTACCAGAAGGCTGGCAGTTCAAACCACAAGCCACACCTCAGAAGGAAGGTTGGGCAATCTACTTCCGTAGTGATACCACCTCGGAAACCCAAGGAGGGGTCGCTATGAGTCGGGGCCAACTTGACGGCACATAACAACAACAACAACAACATAGGTTCAGTATTGTGCTCATAAAAATTCCAACAACACTCTGTTGGATGAAAAAATAAATCCTCAAGTTTATATGTGTCTACAAGGGGCCAAAGTAATGTTGTAAAAGAAGAACTATGTGAGAAGACTCACACTTCCTGATTTCAAATTACATTATAAAGCTACAGTAATCAAAATAGTCTTGTTTTGGTACAATGATAAACAAATAGACAAATGATACAACTAAGAGTCTAAAATAAACGCACGCATCTATGTTTAATTGATCTTCCACAAGATGCTAAATCTGTCCAAAGGGGATGGAATCTTCCCTTTAATAAATGGTGCTGGGACAACTAGATTTTTTAAAAGAAAAGAATGAACTTGTGCTCATAACTCACACCTATGCAAAAACTAATTTAAAATGGATCAAAGACCTAAATGCAAGAAATAATACCACAAAACTCTCAGAAGAAAACAAAGTATAATGCGTTAGGATCTAGTATTCAACAATGGATTCTTACATATGACACTTAAAGTATGGACAACAAAAGACAAATAGATAAATGTAACCTCATCATTTTTTTTTTTAATTCTTCATCAACTTACTTTATCAACAAAGTGGAGGAATAACCTACAGTTGGGATAAAAATATTTGGGAATCTGTATTTGATAATGGCTTAGTATCTAGAATATACAAATATCTCATAAAATTTAACAGCAAAAAGGAAAATAATCCAATCAAATAATGGAAAAAATTACTTGAATAGACATTAAGAAATCTGAAAATCTGAGTGAAACAGATACAAATAATGTTCCTAGAATTCTGAGCACCAAATGAGAAGTTAAAGATTCGATTTAGTGCTGCCTGGAAAGGGAAACAGACCGATATTAGTTACTGGGGAGAGAGAAGAGGCTGAACCGTCCAAAGCAGAAGCATCGTGAAGAGAGATGCAGATGCTGAAGTGGGGGGGTGGGGGGAGAAGTTCACAGAAGCCCCACAGTGAAAACCACAGACTGTAGATAGATCAAGAGGAATTCAAGGTGAGCAATAGACATGTGGGAGCTGGGAGAGAATCAGACAAGTGGCACAGATGGCCATGGAGAGAATGGGGGCTGGGAGGGGAGCGTGAGAGGGAATTAAACTCAACCGGATTTGGTGGAAGTCTTACGTTGAGACTGCTGAAGAAACTGGGCTCAGGAAAAATCTCTTGATCAGTTGAATCAGGGCAAGAGAGGAACAAATGGCTGTGAAGCCCTGCCCTCACCAACCCTGATCTCTACACACCTCCACTTCTAGCAGCCTGAGTAAGAGGCTGAAAGTCGCCAGCTGCGTGCATAAGGGACTGAGAGAAGTTTTTCACAGTGAAAGAGAGGCACAACTATGCAGCCTCCTCCCCAAATGGAGCTCACTCATGCCAAGCATCTCCCACCTCTGTGAATGAAAAGTCTATGTTGAGGTGGGTAGCAAAGGGGGCACCAGAGCAGCTTTTCACTAGAGTCTAGGAAGGGGTTTTGTCTCCCCAGAATGGAGCCAGACCCATGCCAGTGAATCACAACTGGTGAGGCAGACTTTCCACCCAAAAAAGTACAACTTCTCTGTGAATAGGGGCAAAACCTCTCCTAAATCGAAGGCCAAGGAAATGCCACAGCCATCTGCAGGAATGCACTCCAAACAGACAAACCCAAAAGCTGTAGCACTCTCCCTCCTAAGTCACTGGTTGATCCTTCTCCTGTTATCCGGGAAATGTTAGGCAGGAAGGCAGAGCAGGGCAGCCAACCTGAGGGCAGGCCCAAGGAAAAAGAAAAGAGAAAGAGGTGGAATATCTAAAGAAGTTAATAAGCGAACACCTGCAGAAACCTGTCAACCGCCTGCATGGTCTAACCAATCCAAATTAAGCAGAATAACTACAGGCCCAGGACATTTGAAGTTGAGGGAAATTCCCTAATTTGGAATATGCGCAAAGACCTCACACCCTGACCCAGACCTAGTTCCATATCATTATAATATCATAATATAATTATTACTGCCTTCTTTTTGCAGTTTCAGTCTTTTGCATACTGGAAAGCGCAGGAGTCTCAGGGACCTATCAATCAACAAGGGACTCACCCCTCCTTAAGAACAACCCCCTCATACCCCTTCACAGCCCCTTTTAAGAAGTATAAAACCCGCACAGTTAAACAGCTTAACATCTTTCCATTCCACGGGAAGACCTTTTCCCATTCTCCTTGGGTACATTCTATGATTTTAATAAAGTGCGTATATGCTTGTGGTGGTGTACTGCTTAAGGCATTTGACTGCTAACCAGAAGGCCAGTGGTTCAAATCCACCAGCCACTCCCCGGAAAGAAGGTTGGGCAATCTACTTCCGTAGTGATACTGCCTTGGAAACCCATGGAGGGGTCACTATGAGTTAGGTCCTACTCCATGCACATAACAATAACAACAACATGCTTTTGTGATTGATGCATTGTGATGCAAGTTTGTTAATCAGCCCCAATACCATCACTGACCATCACCCACTCCTGTTGCCCACCTGCGGATCACCTACTTGTGTAGATTCTTCCTATGAGCAAAGTGAGGCCAGCAATCAAGGCTAGCCACTCCAGACAGCACTCCCACTGTGCAAAGCAGGAAAACACCTTCAGCTTTTTGGACTGGTGGGAAACATTAGTGCTTAGCTCCTTCCACTTTTACAAGCACACACCTATGAAATGTGGTTGCTGCTACATTGGCCTGCTCCCTCTTCTTCAATTTCCCTGAAACTGGAAAAAAAAAAAAAAATCCCACAAGTTGATTCTGACTCACAGTGACCCCCATTGATTTCTAAGGTGATAAATATTTATGAAACTAGATTGCCCCATCTTTCAATTTCCCTTACTGCCCCCTTATGTCTCTCCTTTTCTCTTTCCCTGTTTTTCTCCCTTTTTACTGCTTATTTCTCCCTCCTCCTCTTCATCTTCTTAAATTTTTGTCATTCTTTCAAACACCCCCTTTTTTTCTCTTTTTCTGTATCTTCTTTTACTTTTGTTCTATCTTTTATCCTTTTCCTTCTTCATTCCCTTCAGCTTTTTTTCTCTTTTTCTAGCCCATCAAGCAGGAGGAAGATATTATTGTCACTAGTCAGTCATTTCTATCACACTCACCACTTTAACCAAAGGACAAACACCACTAGAAACTCCGACACCACTGAATCAGCAACAGATGGTGGACAATAATTGTTTATCCTAACTGCTGTTCCTATTCACATCAAACAGAGACCCACATCTACATTCCCATCAATTATTCCACCAATCAGGACATAGCCAGGTATTGTCTCAGTGCTGCCAAGTTAACCACCAAAGGAACACAACTGCTCCTGCTCCACTCACTTAGATGTACTGAAATAGACCAGCATACAACCAACAAATAAAAACTACAACTTTAAAATGTCTCAGAGACAATAGACAGCTTCCATTCAAACAAACAGGCAAGATAACAGAAGCAAGTAACACTGCCTGGTCCTGTGCCAGCCTCACAATCCTTGCTATACCTGAGCCAATCATTGCAGCCACTCTGTCAGTTCATTTATTTGAGGACCTTCCCCTTTTTCTCTGAGCCTTCACTTTAACAAACATGATATCCTTTTCCAGGGAATGGTCCCTTCTGACAACATGACCAAAGTAGGTGTGATGAAGTCTAGCCATTCTCATTTCCAAAGAGCATTCCAGCTGCAATGCTTCCAGGACAAATTTGTTCATTCTTCTGGTAGTGAATGGTAATGGAGAATGCTACCAAACATTCAGAGAAGAACTGACACCCATCCTACTCAAACTATTCCAAAACCTAGTAAAAGATGGGCTCCTCCCAAATTCATTTTATGAAGCAAGCATAACCTTGATACCAAAACCAGGCAAAGACATCACTAAAAAGAAAAACTACAGAACAATATCCCTCATGAATATAGATGCAAAAATCTTCAACAAAATCCTAGCCAATAGACTCTAACAACATATCAAAAATAAATAAGTTAATTAATAAGAATAATACACCATGACCAAGTGGGATTCATACCAGGTATGTGAGGATGGTTCAACATTAGGAAAACAATCAATGTAATTCATCACATAAGTAAAACAAAGGAAAAGAATCACATGATCATATCAATAGGTGAAGAAAAGGCATTTGATAAAGTCCGACACCCATTCCGGATAAAAACTCTCAGCAAAATAGGAATAGATGAGAAATTACTCAGCATAATAAAGGGCATATATGCAAAATCAACAGCCAACACTTTTTCTCAATGGAGAGAGACTGAAACCATTCCCCTGTGAACTCGAACCAGAGAAGGATGCCCTCTATCTCCACTTCTATTCAACATTTTATTGGAATTCCTAGCCAGGGCAATAAGGCAAGAAAGGAAAATCAAAAGCATCCAAATTGGTAAGAAGGAAGTAAAACTATCCCTATTTGCAGATGAAATGATCCTACATATAGAAAACTCAAGACACTCAGCAAGAAAACTACTTGAATGTATTGCAAGATTTTGCATAAGGGCAGGATACAGGATCAAAATAAAATAATCAGTTGGATTCCTCTACACCAGCAAAGAGGTCTCTGAAAAGGAAATAAGGAAATCAATACCATTTACAATAGCTATGAAAAAGATAAGATACATGGAATAAATCTTACCAGGAACACAAAAGACCTATACAAAGAAAACTACAAAATACGACTTCAAGAAACTATAAGAGATCTACATAAATGGAAGAACATACCATTGTCATGGATAGGCAGATTGAACATTGTGAATATGTCAATACTACCCAAAGCAATCTACACATTCAATGCAATCCTGATCCAGATTCCATCAGCATTCTTTAAATGCATGGGAAAACCAATCACTAATTTTATATATAAAGGAAAGAGAACTTGGATAAGCAAATCACTACTGAAGAAGAAGAAGAATAAAGGAGTTCCCACACTCCCAGATCTCAAAACCTACTACACAGCCACAGTTGTCAAAACAGCCTGGAATTGGCACAATGACAGATACATAGACAAATGGAGCTAAATTGAGAATCCAGAAATCAATCCATCAACCTATGGTCAGCTGATCTTTGACAAAGGGCCAAAATCTATTAATTGTGGAAGAGATAGTCTCTTTCACCAATGGTGCTGGTAAAACTGGATATCTATTTGCAGAAAAATGAAACAAGATCCATACCTCACACTCTACACAAAAATGAACTCCAGATGGATCAAAGTTTTAAATGTGAAACCTAAAACTGTAAAGTTCATCAAGGAAAAAATAGAGGCAAACCTAGGGGCCCTAAATTATGGGATAAATAGACTATCAGGCATAACCCAAGATGCACAAACAACAGAAGATAAACTAGATGAGTGGGACCTTCTAAAAATTAAATTTTTATGTGCATCAAAAGATTTCTCCAAAAGAGTGAAAATAGAAGCTACACAATGATAAAAAATACTTAACAATGACATATCAGACAAAGGAATTATCTCTAAATTTTATAGAAAACTCTAACACCCAAACATCAAAAAGACAAACAATCCAATTATAAAATGGCCAGAAGACATCAACAGACACTTCACTGAATAAGATATTCAGGTAGCCAACAAACACATGAAGAAATGCTTGTTATCATTAGACATTTGAGAGATGCAAATCAAAACAACCATGAGATACCATCTCACTCCAGCATTAATAGCAAAATTCACCAAGACAGAAAATTGAAAAAAAAAAAAAATGCTGGCGAACATGTGGAGAGATTGGGAATCTCATACACTACTGGTGAGACTGTAAAATGATACAACTACTGTGGAAATCGATATGGGTATTCCTTAAAAAGTTGGAAATAGAAATACCATTTGATCCAGCAATGTCATTACAAAGTATATATCCTAAAGAAGTGAGAGGCAGGACACGAACAGATACATGCACACTCATGTCCATTGAAGCGCCGTTCACAATAGCAAAGAGACGGAAACAACCTAAGTGTCCTTCAACTGAGGAATGGATATACCCAATGGAATACTATGCAACTCTAAAGAGTAATATAGAGTCTGCAAAACACTGTATGACATGGATGAAATTGGAGGACATTATGAGTGAAATAAGTCGATCACAGAAGGACAAATATTTTATTAATCCACTATTGTACTACTAAATTGAGGATATGCATCTCACACCCATTGTGTCAATGCATCTCGTTGAGGGCCTTCCCTTCTTTCATCCAACCTCCACCTTACCAAGCATGACATCCTTCTCCAGGAAACGGTCCCTTCTGACAACACAGCCAAAGTAGGTGAGATGAAGTCTGGCCATTCTTGCTTCCAAGGAGCATTTCGGCTGTACTTCCTCCAGGACAGATCTGTTAGTTCTTTTAGAAATCCACAGTACTTTCAGCATTCTTTGCCAACACCACAACTCAAAAGCATCAATTCTTCTTTGGTCTTCCTTATTCATTGTCCAGCTCTCACATGAACCTTAATCCTCAAGGAGACATCCTTGCTCCTCAGCACTTGAAAGAGTTCCCTTGCAGGCAACTTACCCAGTGCTATATGTTGTCTAATGTCCTAACTGTTGTTTCCATTGATGTTTCAATTGTAGAAATAAGCAATGGGAAGTCTTTGACAATGTGAAGTCTTTTCTCCATTTATCATGATGGTGCTTATAGGTCCAGTTGTGAGGGTTTTTGTTTTCTTTATATTGAGATGTAATCCATACTACAGACTGTATTCTTCAATCTCCATCAGTAACTGCTTCAGGTCATCCTCACTTTCAGCAAGCAAAATTGTGTTGTCAGCGTATCGCAGGTTGTTAATGATTCTTCTTCTGATCTTTATGACATGTTCTTCTTCATATAGTCCAGCTTCTTGGATTATTTGATCAGTGTATAGATTGAATAAGTATGGTGAAAGGATACAACCCTGACACACTACTTTCTTGATTTTAAACCATGCAGTGTCCCCTTATTCTGTTCAAACAACAGCCTCCTGATCTATGTACAGGTTCCTCATGAGAACAATAAACTGTTCTGGAATTCCCATTATTCTCAATGTTATCCACAATTTGCTATGATCCACAGAATCAAATGCCTTTGCATAATCAATAAAGCACAAGTAAACATCTTTCTGGTATTTTTTGCCTTCAGCCAAGATCCATCTGACAGAAGCTATGATATCCCTTGTTCCACATCCTCTTCTCAATCCAGCTTGCACTTCTGGAAGTTCTCTGTCAATATACTGCTGGAAACATTTCTAAATTATCTTCAGTTAGATCCTACTTGTGTGCGATATTAATGACATTGTTCGATAATTTCCACATTCTGGGGGATCACCTTTCTTTGGAATAGGTAGAAATATAGATCTCTTTCAGTCAGTTGGCCAGGTAGCTGGTTTCCAAATTTCTTGGCATAACCGTGTGAGTGCCTCCAGTGGGGCATCTGTTTGTTGAAACATCTCAATGGGTATTCTGTCAATTCCTGGAGCCTTGTTCTTC
>NW_006922585.1:43420-44658 GCF_000298275.1 Orycteropus afer afer
CATTATAGTACTTGGCTTTGTCTTCTCGAGCTGCTCTTTGAAATCTTCTGTTCAGCTCTTTTATCTTGTCATTTCTTCCATTTGCTTTACTACTCTCCACTCATGGGCAAGTTTCAGAATCTCTTCTGACACCCATTTTGGTATTTTCTTCCTTTTTTTGTGTTTTTAGTAACCTCTTGCTTTCTTCATTGATGATGTTCTTGATGTTATCCTACAATTCTTCTGGTTTTCGGTCATTGGTGTTCAATGCATCAAATCTGTTCTTTAGATGGTCTGTAAATTCAGGAGAGATATATTCAAGATCATATTTTGGCTCTTGTGGACTTGTTTAAACTGTCTTTATCTTCAAGTTGAATTTGCATATGAGCAGTTGATGGTCTGTTCCACAATCAGCTCCTGGCCCGGTTTTGGCTGAATATACTGAGTTTTTCCATTGCCTCTTGCCACAGATTTAGTCAATCCGATTCCTGTGTATTCCATCTGGTGAAGTTCACATGTACAGCCACCATTTGTATTGCTGAAAAAGGTATTTCCAATGAATAAGTTGTTGGTCTTGCAAAATTCTATCATGTGATTTACAGCATCATTTCTGTCATCAAGGCCAATTTTTCCAACTACCAGTGATTCTTCTTTGCTTCCAACTTTTGCATTCTGGTCACCAGTGATAGTTAACACATCTTGATTTCACATTCAGTCAATTTCAGACTGTAGAAGTTGATATAAATCTTCAATTTCCTCATCTTTGGCTTTGGTAGTTGGTGCATAAATTTGAATAATAGTTGTGTTAACTGGTCTTCCTTGTAGGTGTATGGAAATTATCCTATCACTGACAGCATAGTACTTCAGGACAGATCTTGAAACAGTCTTTGTGATGATGAATACCACACAATTCCTCTTCAAATTATCATTCCTGGCATAGTAGGCCACATGGTTGTCTGATTCAAAATTGCCAAAACCAGTTCATTTAAGCTCACTAATGCCTAGGACATCAATATTTATGTGTTCCATTTCATTTTTGACAACTTCCAATTTTCCTAGATTCATACTTCACACATTCCATGTTCCAATTAATGGATGTTTGTAGTTGTTTCTCCTCAATTTGAGTCATGCCACGTCAGCAAATAGAGGTCTCAAAAGCTTTACATTATCCATATCAGTAAGGCTGGTTCTACTCTGATGATGCAGCTCTTTCCTAGTGCTATTTTGAGAGCCTTCCAACCTAAGCAACCTAAGCAGCT
>NW_006922585.1:45597-47741 GCF_000298275.1 Orycteropus afer afer
TAGACGTCTGAGTTCAAAGTGTCAGGCCTTAGGGACTGGGTTAAAGCCCCTTGACCTTGGGTTTCAGCTCTGCCTCTTGCTCCTAGCCTACTGAAGCTGGGGGCTTTCTTCATTCAGGCAGGGGCTGGCTTCTGAAGCCGACAAACCCAAGATCGACAAGTAAAAAGTACAGTCCCGATATTTCCAAACCACATGGCAGGCCATTGATTCAAGTCTGTTAAGAGTCCCAAGATTGGCAGACAACATGGCAGGCTGCTGAACAATGATTTGGCTACAAGCAGGATTCAAGTGTGCCAAAAGCTGCAGACCATTCCTAAAGCTTCTTCTTATATACTGGGAGCAGGAAAACATCCTTAAAGCAGCTACTGACCTGCTCCAGTAGATTCCACCATAGAGTTGATTACCAGTTTCACCATGGGGACTAACTACATCCAGCTGCCCAGACACTCAACTAGGCCCAGCCAAGTTGATACATTACCTTAAGTACCACATATATCGACATACAGTGTTGGGTAGACTGACTATTGCCCACTCCAAAAAAGATACTCACCTCCTAGTCCCTGAAATCTGTGAAAACTGCCTTATAAAACCAAAATGACATTGCTGATTCAATTAAGGTAAGAATCTTGAGAAGGGAAGATATCCTGGATTATTGGGTCTTAATTGCAATAACACAAACCTTACAAGAGGGCTATTTCACACAGATAGAAGAGAAGAAAATATGACCACAAAGGCAGAGATTGGATGATGCAACCGTAAACTAAATAATGCTGGCAGCTACCAGAACCGGAAAATATAAGGAATTGTTTTTCCCATTGATCCTCCAGAGCAATTAAATGCTGCGGAAGCCTTGATTTCAACCTAGTGATATTGATTTTGGACTTTTAGTGACCAGAACAATGAGAGGTTACATTAATGTAATTTTAAAGAATCAAGTTTGTGGCAATATATTATAGCAATTATAGGAAATTAATCTAGGTTTTAAGACCTATAGTGGCATGCTGCTGTAACAAATGCCTACAAATGTTGAAGTGGCTTTGGAAATGGATAATGGATAGAGTCTGAAAGAATGTTCACTTGCAGAATGGAAAAAACCTAGATTGCCTTAGGCTGATGGCAGAAATATGGGTCCTAAATGCATGTAGGGAACAGACTGATAAAACTACTCAGCTGCAAACATATTACCCTTTAGGAAAAAAGAAAGGATGATTCAGAGGATGAACACTGGACCTAGAGGGTGAAATTGTGGGCACAGAGAGTGGAGCCATGGGCCTAACGAGTGAAGCCTCAAGCAATAAATGATTATTATCATGTCTGACACCTAATTAAATGACCAGGTGGATTTTGAAATTCCTTGAAACCAGTGACTCATTTCCTCCATTCATTTTCTCCCTCTTGGAATGGAAATGTCTGTAACATCTCATATATGTCCTAATATTGATTTTTGGAGGAAGATAACACAGATATACAGATAGAAAGGATTTTTTCTCTAGGAGGAAACACACCCAGAGTCTTACACATACCTGATTTAAATTATAATATTTGGCACTTTTTAACTGATGATACTTAGATGAAATTTTCAAATTGAGAAGATGCTGTAATGTGTTGAGATATTTGGGGATGTTGGAATGGAGTGAATGCATTTTGCATATGGGATGGATGTGAATCTTAGGGGACAAAGCGCAGACTTTGGTAGGCTGAATAATGGCCCCCAAAAGAGATATACTTGCTAATCCCTATAACTTGTGACTCCTTCCTTTGAGTAAATTTGACTTATAGTGATCCCTCCTTGGGTCTCCAAGAGGTATCACTATTGAAGTAGATTACCCAATCTTCATTCCGAGGAGTGGCTGGTAAGTTTAAACCACCAGCCTTCTGGTTAGCAGTCAAATGCCTTAGGCACTACTCCACCAGAGCTCCCAAATCCTTCCTTATATGACCAAAAAAAAAAAAAAAGACATTATCAATACGATTAAGGTAAGGATATCAAGAATGGAAGGTTATCCTGGATTATCTGGTTGGCCTCTAAATGCAATCATATGTATCCTTATAAGAGGGTGATTTTACGCAGGCAGAAAGATTAGAGGAAATGTGATTAAATAGGTAGAAATAGAAGTGAGGTAGCCACAAGCCGTGGGGTGACA
>NW_006922585.1:48263-50101 GCF_000298275.1 Orycteropus afer afer
CTGGATTTTATTATTATTTTTTTAAATTCTGCTTTGCAAAAGATTCTGTTAAAAGTATGAAAGATTAAGTCATATATGTAAAATATCCAGGGATTCAGAGGGGAAGAAGGAAGGAATTAATAGGTGGAACATGAGGGATTTTTAGAGCAGTAAAACTATTCTGTATGATACTTTTATGGTGGGTATATGACTTGGATTTGTCAAAATCCATTGAATTTATACCACAAAATGTGAACCTTAATATATCCTTTTCTTTTAATCATTTAGGAGGTTTGAAGCTACAAAGAAATGAATGAAGAATGTGATAAAACTAACTGTATTAGAAATGTATGAAATAACTTCAATGTAAGACAAAAACTGAAGACAAAATGACAGACACATAGACCAGTGGAACAGAATTGAGAACCCAGAAGTAGATCCTTCGACCTATGGTCAACTGATTTTGACAAAGGGCTAAAATCCATTAAGTGGGGATGAAATGGTCTCTTTGATAAATAGTGCTGGCAAAACTGAATATCCATTTGCAGAAAATGAAACAAGATCTGTACCTCATACCATACATTAAAACTAACTCCAGTTGGATCAAAGACTTAAAAGTGAAACCTAAAACTATAAAATTCCTCAAGGAAAAACTTGGGGCAAATTTAGGGGCACTAATTTATGACATAAATGGACTGTCAAACATAATCCAAAATGCACAAAAAGCAGAAGATAAACTAGATGAATGGGACCTTCTAAAAATTAAATTTTTATGTGCTTCCAAAGACTTCTCCAAAAGAGTAAAAGGAGAACCTACAGACTGGGAAATAATATCTGGCAATGACATATCTGAAAAGGGACTTCTCTATAAAATTTATGGAAAAATCCAACACCTCAACAACAAAAAGATTAAAAATCCAATTAAAAAATGGACAGAAGTCATGAATAGACACTTCATCAAAGAGCATATTCAGGTGGCCAGCAAATACATGAAGAAATGTTCATGATCATTAGCCATCAGAGAGATACAAATCAAAACACCCTTTAAGTTTTTTGGGAAACTTTAGATAAAGTTGGCTCCAAGGCCCTGTCAAAACTATTCTCTTTATCACAAGCTTATCATGAAGAAACATTTCTTGGGTCCACTTTACACAAGACAACTGTGTCAAGACTCTTTTCTTAGAGTGTATTTCTTTCACATCCTGGCTTGACCACAAAAACCATCATTTTCTAGTTCTAACAATTGTTAAGTGCTGTCAAGCTGATTTTGCCCCAACACTAGTAGTGAAGTTCAACAAGACAGAAAATAACAAATGCTGGTGAGGATGTGGAGAGATTGGGACTCTCATATACTGCTGGTAGGACTGTCTAGTGATACAACTACTGTAGAAAACAGTATGGCAATTCCTTAAAAAGTTGGAATTAGAGATACCATTCGACCCAGCAATCTCATTATTAGGTATATATCCTAAAGCAATCTCATTACTAGGTATATATCCTAATGATGCAAGAGCCAGGACAAGAACAGATATATGCACACCCATGTTCATCACAGCACTATTTACAATAGCCAAAAAATGGAAACAACTTGGGTGCCCATTAACAGAATGAATAACCAAGCTATGGCACATACACACAATGGAATACTATGCAACCCTAAAGAATAACATAGAATCTGCAAAACATTGCATAACATGGATGAACTTGGAGGACATTATGCTGAGTGAAATAAAATAAAACTCAGTCATAGAAGGACAAATATAGTATTAGTTCATTATTGTAAAAAGTCAAGGAAAGGTTTATATATGGAAGGGAAACTTTGATGGTTATCAGGGGTGGGGGGGAAGGAGGGAACATTG
>NW_006922585.1:50582-58203 GCF_000298275.1 Orycteropus afer afer
GTTAAGACTGCTTAAACATCAACCAGTGATATTATTATGATCTCATCTGAAAGATGTGACTGTGATTGAAAATCTATATTATTAGTGCCTGAAATCAATTACTGTAAGCCTTTGTAGTCAATTATCCAATAGAAGCCAACTCCCCATCCTTAATCCATACTCCTTGTGACCTCAACCAAAGACTAACCAATCAAATGACTGTATTATAATTTCTTTGTTCCCTGGAGTGTATTTGTCTTTGTTAGAAGTTCTTTAGTTGGAGTCATCAGCGCTCATATATTTGGGCTGCTGTCTCTCTGCATTCAAATGTACCGTTTTTTTTTCCCCTGAATAAATCCTCCTAATCCCACTTTAAGGATTGAGTGTTTTGTTTTTTTTTTCTTTTTTCTTTGTTTTTTCCACTTGGATGTTTGGATGTTGCCAAACAACTTTTGAGGAGTCAAGTCAATTCATAAAAGAAGGCTGTCAATGTAGTGTCATTTTAAGCTTCCTGTACTGAAATGATGGAGTAGAATTGATGATGAATGAATGGTAGTGGTGGCAATGGTAATGATATTGGTAGCTGTATTGCATAAAAGAGAGAAGGCCAATACCAATCAGATCCACACAGTATACAAAGGTTTATGTCTGACTTTCCACAGATTATCCCTGTTTTTTTTGTCTTAGATATTTTTTCATGCCTATCATTTGAAACCCACTAGGTGAATAATTGAACACTGTAACCAATTTTTAAATGGAATTTTCTGGATGATAAGTTTTAAATATGACTTGAATATCAGAGAGGAATTTATTTGGCATCTTTATCCTTCTCTGCTTGATTCTTATTTTTCAAGTTTTAATTCTAGAAGATGTGTTTCTTTTAATTGTTAAAGTGCTTTACTTCATAAGTCTGGAGCTGGTGGCAAACGTGTGTATCCTAGGTGTCTTTAAACACTTCTCTCTGATAAACAGCACCTAACTAGTTAAATAATTTTATTTGCAGAGTGATTGATTGATTGAACAATTATAGAATTTATGAGAATAGTTGAGAAAGTTTCCCAATATACTTTCTAAGTTCTCAAACATGCATGATACAAACTGCATATAGAAATTACAGTGGTATCAAAGGGAATACAAAGGACAAATTACTACTTGAGTTATTTCATATAATTTCTGATTCTCTTTTGAAAGTGCTAATGTTTTGCTGTACAAAAGTAAATAACCTATAACCCAAGAAGACTAGTGAAGAATATGTAATTTGATACTCCTTCTTAAAATTGGTAGTCATTTAAATGATTGTTTTATTATTTAAAATTATTTCTACAAATGCAAAAAAAAATTATAAGTTATCTTAATCCACTTATATGATAAAAACCAAAAACAAACTCACTGCCATCAAGTAAATTTTGACTCTTAGCAACCTTTCCTTGATATCTGTATGGAATTACATTGCTCAATCTTCTTTCCGAAGAGTGGCTGGTGGGTTTGAACTGCCAAACTTCTGTTTAGCAGTCAAATGCCTTAGACACTATGCCACCACAGTGCCTAATATAGTACTCCTAAATAAATATAGGTAGTGTGTTTTTTATATCAATTTGAAATATTTAGATAATATGAGGATAATAGAATGATGAAAATTATGTTATTATTACTGTCAAATCAAATTTATATTAAAATAAAATTTGAGTTTTATTTCAAGAAGGCTTTTCTTATCTTCAAATCAGATCAAATTAATTCAGTCATGAAATTGGAGTAAAGTTGAATTTGTAAAATATGTGTGTATAAGAATGATAACTAAAATGGGAAAAATTAGGGTCAAAGTCCTGGAATAGGAGACTCCGAAGAGACATAGTGAGCCCTTTCAGAATCTTGATGCACGAGATTGAATTATTTCTAGACTTGAGAGTGACACACATTCAAACGAATGCAATCGGCCACCATCCCTGAGCCGAGCACTACTGTTTCCTATTCTTCTGGTCAAAACATTTAGTTGCAAAACCATGTACACATTACTCTTTTTTTCTAAGAGGGAGATGAAGTTTCCAGCAAGGGTTGACCCAAGGTTTGTCCTGACTAGTACACATGTATTTTACAAATTTAGGGCCATTCTGGTTTCGAGCCATCAGCCATGACTGAATCTGGAAGAACCAGTTCAAAGCCCTGGAAGTTACTTTCTTAATGTTAATTAAGTAGCCAATGAATGGAAAACAGTTTTCTTAAAGCAAAAGTTTGGAGGTTTGGGGTTGTTTTTTGTTTTAAGTTTTTATGCTTTCTCCATTCTCTAGAAGCCATTTCCTCCCATGTGAGATGTTTTTCCAATTTGCAAATTGTTTATTAAGTCATAGTTATTGTTTTTGGTAGGTACCTTTGAGTTGGTTCTGACTCATAGTGACTATGTACAATAGAACAGAACCTTGCTGGGTTCTGTGAAATCCTCACAATAATTGCTATGTTTGAGCCCATTGTTGCAGCCATGGTGTAAACCCATCCCTTTTTATTGATGACCCTTTACTGAACCTTGGGTTTTCATCATTCTATTATCCTCATATTATCTAAATATTTCAAATTGATATAAAAAACACACTACCTATATTTATTTAGGAGTATCATATTAGGCACTGTGGTGGCATAGTGTCTAATGCATTTGACTGCATGTCCTTCTCCAGGGACTAGTCCTTTCTGATAACAAAAGTATGAGAGGCAAAGCCATGCCATCCTCAATTCTAAGGATCATTTAGTCTTTACTTCTTCCAAGACAAATTTGTTCATTTTTCTGGTAATCCATGGTATGTATATTCAATACTCTTCACCAACATCATAATTCAAAGGCATCAATTGCTTTTCAGTTTTCCTTATTCATTGTCCAACTTTCTCAAGCATATGAGGTGATTGAAAATACCATCGCTTGGGTCAGGTGCACCTTAGTCTTCAAAGTGACACCTTTGCTTTTTAACACTTTAAAGAGGTCTTTTTCAACAGATTTACTTGCCCACCATTTGATTTCTTGACTACTGTTTCCATGGGTGTTGACTGTGGATCCAAGTAAAATGAAATGCTTGACTTCAATCTTTTCTCATTCACATGATGTTGCTTATTGGTCCATTTGTGAGATTTTATTTTTCTTTATGTTAAGGGAGGAGCTCTGGTAGCGTAGTGCCTAAGGCATTTAACTGCTTAACAGAAGACTGGCAGTTCAAACCCACCAACCACTCCTCAGAAGGAAGATTGTGTGATCTACTTCCGTAGTGATATAGTCTGGGAAACAAAAGGAGGGGTCTCTATGAGTCAGAATCGACTTGACAGCAGTGAGTTTGCTTTGGTTTGGTTTTTTACGTTAAGGTGTAATCCATACTGAAAGCTGTAGTCTATGATCTTCATCAGTAAGTGCTTCAAATTCCATTTACTTGCAGCAAAGCAAGGTTGTGTTATCTGTGTTTCACAGGTTGTTAATGAGTCTTCCTCCAATCCTGATGCCATGATCATCTTCATATAGTCTAGCTTCTCAGATTATTTGCTCAGCAAACAGATTAAATATGTATGGTGAAAGGATACAACCCTGATGCACATCTTTCCTGATTTTAAACCATTCAGTATCCCCTTGTTCTGTTCAAATGACTGCCTCTTGGTCTATGTACAGGTTACACATGAACACAACTAAAAAACTGAAACTAAGCCCTCTGCCATCAAGTCTATTCTGTCTATACAACATAGGACAGAGTAGAACTGCCTCATAGGGTTTCCAAGGTTGTAAATATTTGTTGAAGCAAACACTCTCATTGTTTCTTGTGGAGTGGATGGTGAGTTTGAACTCCCAACATTTTGGTTAACAGCCAAATACTTGAATGACTGTACCACCAGCGCTGTTGTGTACAATTTAGTGCTCTAGAATTCCTGTTTGAAATGTTATCTAAAATTCATTATGCTCCACATGGTCAAGTTCCTTTGCATAGTCAAGAAAACACAGGTAAACATCTTTATGGTATTCTCTGCTTTTAGCCAGGATCCATCTAACATCAGCAATGATATCCCTTGTTCCACAGCCCCTCCTGAATCTGGCTTTAATTTCTGACAGTTACCTTTCTATGTACTACTACAACTGTTTTTGAATTATTTTCAGAAAAAAATTTACTTATGTTTAATATTAATGATATTGATCAATAATTTTCACATTCTATTGGATCATCTTTCTTTGGAAGGGCCACTAATAATGGATCTCTTCCAGTTAGTTAACCATGTCTTTTAAACATCTTTGCATAGACTAGTGAGCACTTCCAGTGCTGCATTCATTTGTTGAAATATCTCAATTGGTATTCTGTGAATTCCTGGTGCTTTATTTTTGTGAATGATTATATTTTTACATTAATATGTTTTATGCAAGTTTTAGTATTTTTTGTCTCTGAGACATTGTGATGTTGTGTATTTATTTAGATCTCTGTCAAGTGTTTGTGAAGAGCAGCTAGGGTGAGTAAGGCTCTTCTTGGTGGTTGTTTCCAAGGTTGTAAATATTTGTTGAAGCAAGCACTCTCACTGTGGGCCCATTGGTGGAGAAGGAGGTGGTGACTGTCACTCAGTAAGTGAAGTTTTCTAGTAGTCCGTGCGTCCAGGAAGTCTTTGCAGTTCCAAGCAAGCAGAGCCTGTTCTTAAGTCCTTGGAACATGGGAGAATGCTGTCACTTTAAATATCCAAAATGGCCAAGCCACTTGTGAACATTCAAAACAGCTGCACTCTCTGGACAGACAAAAGTCCACAGCTCATCCCACCTTCATCTTTGCCTGCTTTCTCTTTTATTCCCCAGCCACCAGAGAAGTCCTCTATGCAGTCCCTGGCTACCAGGGCTGACTTTTAGTTAATTCTTAGGTACTTCCACCACTGGGCAATATCCAAGCTGTCCGTGCTGTTAGGAACGCTGCCAGACCGCAGCTCTGTGTGTCTCCTTTTTTGGTATTTTCATGCAAATTCTTCTGCTAGTTGGAGTTTAGTCCACTTCTATATCCTTCCCTTCAAAGCTCAGGGGTCCAGGTTTATCTTCTGTATCTGTGTTAATTGGTTCCCCTTTTCTTTGTTGAAGAGAGTCTATGCAGTCTTTCTGCCTATTCCGCCATCTTACTGGAACTCTGTAGTTTTAGTATTTTTTAAGTAACTTCAAATTTTCTTATATAGTAAGCATGCACCCTGGTTTGATTACTACATCACTAGTTTATGGTTATTGTGCTGTTAAAATCACCAACAGCATTCCTTTTTATTCTCATTAATTCCCTGATAGGAGCGATAGACCTCATTGATATATCTGAGAATCAAGTTAGTTAGTCTTTTTGTTTATTTATCTTTGTCTATTTGGAACAAAATGAAGACTTTTGTAACTCCTGGAAAGGAAAATAGCTGTTTGTTATTTGGAACAGTATGTTTCTGTGATTCTGGGTCACTTTTGACCTGCAGCTGACATTTTAGTACTCAAGCTATAAGCTTTCTATCAGGGCATATGTATTTCAAAAAAAGTATTACCTTCCACTGTGTGAGTGTGAAATATTTTCCTACCTCCATAGGGTATTTATGAGTTTGATTATTACAACTTTAAAGTTAAAGAAGTTCTCTGGTAGCATAGTGCCTAAAGCACTTAGCTGCTAACCAGAAGGCTGGTGGTACAAATCCACCATCCCATTCCTTGGAAGAAAGTTTGGGCAATCTACTTTCACAGAGATACTAACTTGGAAACCCAAGGAGAGGTCACTATGAGTCAGGTCTGACTCGACAGCACATAACAACTACATTTTAATTAGTAAATAGAAAGAACTATATATATGGGTCTAATATTTCCAACTGTAAGGAAGGTTGGGAAATCTACTTCCATAGTGATACTGCCTCAGCAACCCAAGGAAGAGTCGCTATGAGCTGGGGCTGACTCGATGGCACAAAACAACAATAACACAATATTTCCAACCACCACTCGTCTGTCAGTTTGTGTATTGTGGTGGCTTGCATGCTGTTGTGAGGCTGGAGGCTATGCCCCCAGAATTTTAAATACCAGAAGGGTCACCAATTGTGAACAGGTTTCAGCAGAGCTTCCAAATTAAGACAGACTCTGAAGAAGGAAGGGGTCATCCACTTCTCAAAGAATTGACCAGTGAAAACCTTATTAATAGCAGTGAAACACTGTCTGATAAATTACTGGAAATCTTTATGAATAGCCCTGAAAAATTGTCCAATACAGTGCCAGAGATGAGCCTCCCAGGTTGAAAGGCTCTGAAAATACGACAGGGGAAGAGCTACCTCCTCAGAGTAGAGCCGAACTTAATGATGTGGATGGAGTAAAGCTTTCAGGACCTCCATTTGCTGATGTGACATGACTCAAAATGGGAAGAAATAGCTGCAAACATCCATTCATAATTAGACCATGAAATGTAAAAAGTATAAATATAAGAAAATTGGAAGTTGTCAAAAATGAAATAAAGATCAATATCCTAGGCATTAGTGAGCTACAATGTACTAGTTTTGGCCATTTTGAATCAGACAAACGTGATCTACAACATTGGGAATGACAATTTGAAGACGAATGGTGTGGCATTCATTATCACAAAGAATGCTTCAAGATCTCTCCTGAAGTACAATGCTGTCAGTGACAGGATAATATCCATATGCCTACAAGGAAGACCAATTAATACTACTATTATTCAAATTTACACACCAACAACAAGAGCCAAAGACAAGGAAATTAAAGATTTTTACCAACTTCTGCAGTCTGAAATTGACCAAACATGCAATCAAGATGTGTTGATTATTACAGGTGATAGGAATGCAAAAGTTGGAAACAAAGAAGAATCACCAGTAGTTGGAAAATATGGCCTTAGTGCTAGAAATGACACTGGAGATTGCATGATAGAATTTTGCAAGGCCAACAAGTTATTCATTACAAATACTTCTTTTCAACAACATAAATGGTGGCTATACATGTGAACTTCACCAGATGGAGTGCACAGGAATCAGATTGACTACACTGGTGGAAAGAGGCAGTGGAGAAGCTCAATATCTTCAGCCAAAACAAGGCCAGGAGATGACTGTCGAACAGACGATCAACTGCTCATATACAAGTTCAACTTGAAGTTGAGGACAATTAAAACAAGTCCACAAGAGCCAAAATATGATATTGAGAAGAGTGAGAATTCCAGAACACTTAATTGTACTCATGAGGAACCTGTATATAGACCCAGAGGCTGTCATTCTAACAGAACAAGGGGACGGATATGCATGGTTTAAAACCAAGAAGGGAGTATATCAGGGTTGTATCTTTTCAACATACTCATTCATTCTGTATGCTGAGTAAATAATCAGAGAAGCTGGACAATATGAAGAAGAACGTGGCATCAGGATTGGAAGACTCATTAACAACCTGTGATACACAGATGACACAACTTTGTTTGCTGAAAGTGAGGATGACTTGAAGTGCTTACTGATGAAGATTGAAGAATACACTCTGTAGTATGGATTGCATCTCAATATGAAGAAAACAAAAATCCTCACAACTGGACCTATAAGCAGCATCAAAATAAATGGAGAAAAGACTGAAGTTGTCAAAGACTTTACATTGCTTGATTCCATAATTGACTCCAATGGAAGCAGCAGTCAGGACATCAGAGGATGTATGACA
>NW_006922585.1:59438-60944 GCF_000298275.1 Orycteropus afer afer
CCCATTAATGTTATAAAATATATGAGTTTTAAAGACAGCACTACAATCAATCATAACAAAGAAAAACAACTGTGTTTATGTTTTTGTTGTCAAGTAAAATGAGAGTAATTTTGGCCTAAAGTGTGAAAGAGCACAGGTGAAGCAAGTTGTCAAAAGTTTGAAGGAAGTTATCCAGAGTATTTTATTATAATATAGTTAGAGAAACAATCAGAGTTATTGCAACGTAGTCATGGCACAGGTAAGAAGTGATGAAATTCACTTAGACCTGGAAATCTGTGTAGGGTAGAGTTAGTTCAAACCTTTAACCTTTAGGCATCTGCCTTTAATGTGCGGTCTCATTAGAAAAGCTTGACCAGCAGCTAATCATCTGTGGTGGGCCCTCATGGTTGAGGTCCAAGGGCAGTGGTTGCTGTTGTTGTTATGCTCTGTCAAGTCATCTCTGACTCATAGCAACCATATGCACAGCAGAAGGAAACACTGCCCAGTCCCATGTCAGCTCGTTTGTCTCACATGCATATGAGGCAATTGAAAATAACGTGGCTTGAGTTAGGTGCACCTTAGTCTTCAAAGAGACATCTTTGCTCTTCAGCATATTAAAGAGGTCTTTTGCAGCAGATTTGCCCATTGCAATACATCATCTGATTTCTTGACTGTTGCTTCTATGGTTGTTGATTGTGGAACCACATATTATGAAATCTTTTGACAACTACAGTCTTTCCTCCATTTATCATGATGATCCTTATTGGACAAGTTGTGAGGATTTTCATTTTCTTTTTGTTGAGGTATAATTCATACTGCAGACTGTAGTCTTGTCTTCATCAGCAAGTGTTTCAAATCATCTTCACTTTCAGCAAGAAAGGTTGTGTCCCCTGCATATTGCAGGCTGTTAAAGAGTCTTCCTCCAATCCTGATGTCAGCTCTCACTCATGTAATCCAGCTTCTCAAATTATTTGCTAAGCATACATATTGAATAAGCATGATGAAAAAGTACAACCCTGACACACTGCTTTCCTGATTTTACACCATGCAGTATCCCCTTGTTCTGTTCAAATGACAGCCTCCTGGTCTATGTACAGGTTCCTCATGAGCACAATTAAATGTTCTGGAATTCCCATTCTTCTTAATGTTATCCATAATTTGTTATGATCCACAAAACAATGAAGCACAAGTAAATACCTTTCTGGTATTCATTGCTTCCAGCCAAGATCCATCTGGTAACAGCAGTGATATCCCTCATTTCATGTCCTCTTCTGAATCTAGCTTGCATTTCGGGAAGTTCTCCATCAATGCACTGCTGCAACCATTTTTGGATTACCTTCAGCAAGATTTTACTTCCATGTGATATTAATGAAATTGTCTGATAATTTCCACACTCTGTGGGATCACCTTTCTTTGGAATGGGTACAAATATGGATCTTTTCCAGTCTTTTCCAGGTAGCCAGTTAGCTGTCTTCCAAATCTCTTGGCATAACCAAGTGAGTGCTTTCAGCAGGGCATCCATCTGTT
>NW_006922585.1:62309-69416 GCF_000298275.1 Orycteropus afer afer
AACTTCCAATTTTCCTAGATTCATATTTTGTACATTCCATGTTCTGATTATTAATGAATGCTTGCAAGCAGCTGTTTCCCTCAATTTGAGTCATGCCTCATCAGCATATTGAGGTCCCAAAAGCTTTACCTTCTCCATATCAGTAAGGTTGGTTTTACTTTGATGAGGCAGCTCTTTCCTAGTCATATTTTGAGTGTCTTCTGACTTATAGGGCTTCTCTTCCTGCACTGTATCAGACAGTGTTTCTCTACTATTCATAAGGTTTTCCCTGGCCAATTCTTTGAGAAGTGGATGGCCTCTTCCTTCTTTCTTGTCTTAGTCTCTACACTGCTTTGAAACCTGTGCACCATGTCCAACCCTGCTGGCATTTGATACACTGGTGGCAAAGCCTCAAGCCTCACAGCAACCCGCAAGCCACCACAGTACAACAAACTGACAGGCACGTTCATCTCCTTTAGCTGTTCCAAAACTCTCTGCCCTTGCCTTAACTGGATCCTGCCACCTTGTCATCCCTGGCTTTCCCTCCTTCATGCCTTTTGGGTGGTGCCTGTCTCCCTCCCCTTACCTGCATACTGCTGCCTTGTCGTCCTTGGCTTTCGCTCCTTCCTGCAGTGGTAGCAGGTAGTATCTCTGGCCTTTGGAGAGGATCAGAGATTTGACTGATGGTGTTATTCAGCTGCTGTGAACCTCTCATTTCAAGGGAAAAAAGCCTGGGTTTTTGTACAGCTTAGCCCCTCTGTTCTGAAATGGTAAGAGTCAGATGGAGACATCTAACTCACATTGCATCAAGATAAATTATATTATAGGCTCACGATCACAGGTTCACACTGGGGTGTCTTAAATGAGTTAAAGACTATATCACATCAAAGGAGCCCTGGTAGTATAATGGTAAAGCAGTAGAGCTGTTAGAACCCTCCCAACAGACTCAAAAGAGAAAGATCTGTTGATATGCTTTGGTAAAGATTTTAACCAAGAAAACTCTATGGGACAGTTCTACTCTGTCACATGGAGTTGCTATGAATCAAAATTGAATCAGGGATGCCAAGCTACAGTATGCCACACCATAACACAGTCAGGCAAGTTTCTACAACAAGTTAGCTAAATATAACACTAAAAATTATTTATGGCAAAAAGGTTGTTAGTTTTGAATTGTTTACTTTAATGTTCAATTCATATAATGCATTTTCCACATATGTGATTTGGGATCACTATATTATAAGCATATATGAAAGAAGTGAATTTTATTTACCTTGGTTTATAATACCTGAGTCTGAGAAAAAGCTATTAAGTGTGTGAAAGTTTTGTCAAAGTTCACTCAATTTTCATGAGCTTATTAAAAAGTAACTTATTTTAAAATGAGCTAATTTATGTTTTACTACCAAATATATAATGTTAAAGTAAAATTTGGCAGCATTTTGGATAAAGTGATATATTTGTCTCAGCTCTCTTAACAAGGAGAGGAAACAAGAAATAATAAAATATTATTTCTGTCCTTTTTGTGTAATCTTCTCATATAGCATAGATTCCAGAGAGAGAGAGAGAAATAAAATTATCACAATTGCCAAAATCTCAGTTTCCTTATAATTGTATTGTCTTCACTCATGCATATTTAAAAATATATTTTATTATTACTTTGATTAAATAACCAAGTATTCTTTCCCAGGCACCCATGATCCTGTCTTAATCAGATGATCAAATATTCTTTGGTAATTTTTTTTAGTTTTCCTTTCCCAGGGTTATATAATAAATTCATAAATAAATAAATAAAAGTTAAATAACTTTCTTAGAAGCTGATTCAGACCTAATATTCCCTTGAGATTTCGTACAGGGCCCCTGGAAAATCATTCAGCTTTTATTTCAACTTATAAAAACAGATAGGCTATAAATATTGTTTGATATGGTCCATATTTCTTAATTCCCAAACCAGCCAAACTCATTGCCATTAAGTTGGATCTGACTCATAGCAACCCCTCCTTGAGTCTCCAAGGTGGTATCACTACAGAAGTAGATTGCCCAACCTTCCTTCTGAGGAGTGGCTGGTGGGTTATTTCTTAATTAGCTCAACATTATTTTAAGAGCTACATTTGAAAATTTGTCACATTTGAAGAAGTGTGTATAGTTAAATTTTATTAATATAATAATCCCAGAGATTTTAGACTTTATGGGAAAACCCAGGAGACTGGTCAATTGTCTCATTATCCATAATCTTTTCTTATCATAAAAGGAAACATTGATCAAACATTTATGATATATGAATATGCAATACTCAACAAAGAATTTTACTTTCTTATTTGGATATTGAATCACTGTAAAGAATTAGCCACAGTCATTCAGGATTGTTATCAAGCAATATTTGTTTCCCTCTGACGATTTTCTAGTTACTATTTTTATAGGTTAGAATTTCTGTCTTCAAGAAAGAATAGCCTCAGAGCTTCATGGAAAGAACTGTACTAGATGCCCTTGATGAATAGACTCTTGAGTATAGGTCTCCTAGTTAACGTCACTTAGACAACTTTCAAGGTGTTCCAGTGTACAAAACTAGAAATCATTTTAATTCAAAAGTATATATACTTCATGAAGGCAGAACATGACATTAGATCTAGAAGAACACAATATAGGACTGAAAGAACTGATGAGGAAAATTTAATCATTATTCTTTGTAGTATTTTTGGTATTAATTCATTACAGGATACTTACTTTTATGTGTATGGTTCTATGATATTTAAATTTTTATTTCAGATTATCACATGTCAAACTTGACTTTTTTGATGTATAGTCCTGTGAATTTTAGCACGTGATTAGCCAAAACCAAAATGAAGATACAGAACAGATGCATCACCCCTCCCCCCAATTGTTTCTTTTATAGTCACCCATTTTCCCCATCTGTAGCCGCTGATAGCTACTGGCATGTTTTCCATCACCATAGTTGTGTCTTTTTAGACATATATAAATTTTATTATACAGTAGGTAAACTTTTGAGTCTGATGACTTCTACTCAGCACAGTGCCTTTGAGATTTAAAGTGTTTGTTGGTATTAGTAATTCTTTCTCTTTTATTGCTGAGTAGTAGTATACTCTCCACCACTGATCTGTCAGTTTGTTGTACTGTGGGGGCTGTGTGTTGCTGTGAGGCTGGAGACTATGGCACCAGTATTTCAAATACCATGGTAGGCAGGTTTCAGCAGAGCTTCCAGATGAAGACAGACTGGAAAGATGGATGGGGCCATCCACTTCTGAAAAAAACTGGCTATATAAGAAATTATAGTTAATATTGTGAAGAATGGGAATTCCAGAATACTTAATTTTTCCTGTGAAGAACTTATACATAGACTAAGAAGCTGTCATTAGAACAGAGAAAGGGGATATTGCAAGGTTTAAAATAAGGAAGAGAATGGGTCAGGGTTGTATCCTTTCACCATACTTATTCAATCTCTATGCTGAGCAAATAACCAGAGAAGCTAGACTATATGAAGAAGAACATGGCATCAGGATTAGGGGAACAACCATTAACAACCTGAGATATACAGATGACACAACCTTGCTTGCTAAAAGTTAAAAGGACTTGACGCACTTACTGATGAAGATCAAAGGTTTCTTATGTTCGTTACCTATACTAGTTTCATTGCATTTTCATATATTCAGAGAAAGTCTTCTGGAAATACTTTTCTATGCTTTAATATTTGGGTTTTATTTAGTCATTTCCACATGAGGTGGCATTTTAACAAACTCAGTCTCTTTCCATGTGTAAAGTACGTGATTGGCCATTGGCTATGCTGTCTGTCTACTTGGTTGTAATCTAACTCCATTCTCAAACATACAGATGAGGACATTGTAAAATGCATAGCTTTAGGTTAATGTCTAAATATTCAGCATGCTTTTATCTGGTACATCTCAGTCACACTGAGGTTATAACTTATTCAACAAAAATGCTTCTTTTTTTTTAGTACTAGGAAATTATTCTCAACATGGAATGTTTTCAGGCAGCTTCTCTCACTGTTTGCAAAAATACTTATTAGGAATTCACACTTCTGAAATGCCAAGCACCTCCACTTGTTACCATCTCTTTATCCATGTAATAATTTGGATCTTGGGATTGCATTTTAATCATTACTTACTTAACAATTAATCACGTGTACGTTAAAGTATTGTCCTCCAATTTTGTCTATGCTGATTTATAGTTGTGATACTAATCATTTTTTTTAACTTTTTGTTGTGTGTACAAAAAATTAGTTTTCCATTCATCACTGCATACACATTTTGTTGCCTGACATTCATTGTAATCCCCACAATGTAATAGCATTTTTCCCACTTTCTCCCTGTGTTTATCATTTCCATTCATCTTTCTTTCCTATTCCTTCCTGCTTTCTCCTGCCCTTTTGATCTTGTGTGGTTCGTTGTGTTGTTCACTTTATGAGATTTGTTTATTGTTTGGCTGAAAGCTGAATCACAGGATGAGTATAGTTCCACATTTGAAAGGTGTTTAAGGGCATAACCTAGGGGATTCCCCCAGTCTGTACCAGGCTAGCAAGTCAGGTCTTTTTTCATTATTTTGTGTTTTGTTCCATGCCTTTCACCCACTCTATCCAAGACCTCCTATTGTAATCCCTTCCAGAGCAGCCAGTAGTGATAGTTGGGCACCATATGGTTCTGGACTTAGGGTCATAGAGGGTGGGGCTCATATAATCCATTAGTCCTTTGGACCTATTGTTTCCTCCCCCATTTGATTTTCTTCACTCTTCTTTGTTTATGTCAGAGAGACCAATAGCTGCAACTTAGATGGCCACTCACAAGTTTTTAAGTCTCCAGTTGCTGCTCACCAAAATAGGATGTAGAACACTGTCTTTGTGGACTCTATTGTGCCAATTGAAGTTGGGATCCCCCAATATTATGATCCTAAATGCCCAGGCCCCACACCTCATTCCATTAAGGTGTTTGTTTTCATAATTCTGCTCCCTGTATGTTCTACTATATCCATGGATGTTTTTGCAACACATATAAATACATACGTAGAAACAACGTCTGTCAAACCCATATATATTTGTGGGTGGATTCTCATTCACCTTCCAATCCCTGTTCAGTTCATTTGTCTATCTATGTATCCATTTGTAGACTTGTTATTACTGGTATTGCAGGATTGGATATTTAATAGTGTTTACCTATGTGGCCTTTATCTCTTGTGTTCCTTTCCCTTGATCATTTTGTGCTAACCTCCTTCCTATTGTGTATTGCCCATCCCTTCATTCAAGTTAATACATGTCTACCCTATAGTTAATGATTTACCCTCCTTTCCCCTCTCACCTCTGGTAACCTTCAAAGAATGTTTTTTTTTTTCATGTGTAAATATTTTCTTTATTGTGTGTGTGTGTTCCAATTTTTGTTGTGATTTGGTTGAAAGGCCACAGAGAAAATTAATTTTCCATACAGCAGCTCACACACACCGTCTCATGTCACCTACTGCAATTTTCCACAATGCAATAGCTCTCTTCCCACTTCCTCCCCCACAGCCACTTCTTCCCTGTGTCTGTTCCTCCCATGCATCCCTGCCCCCCACCCCAAGCCATCCCCCTGTGCATACACAGCCCCTCTATTATACCATGACTGATCTCTCCAAGGAGTGTATCCATCCAATGCAAATGCTCAGCCCATATGCCCATCTTTTGTTTGTCTGGAAACCACAGAAGTGGGCTCAACTCCAGACCTGAAGGGCAGCCAGGGGTCACAGTCTCAGGGGTTCCACCAGGCTCTATCATCCCAGCAAACCTACTCCTCCCCCCTTTTTATGATTTTGAGTTTTGTTCCACATTGTTCTCCCTCTCTATCCAGGATCTTCTACATAGATCTCTCTCTGAATGGTTTACAGTGGTAGCCGGGCACCATTTAATTCCTCTGGTTTCATAGTCATGTAGACTGAGGATAACATGGTGTGCCAGTCCCTTGGACTAATTGTTTCCATGTGTCTTTGCTTTTCTTCACTCTTCTTTGCTCTGGATGAGGAGAGACCCATCATTGCATCCAGATGACCACTTGCAAGCTTTTAAGCTCCCAGTCGCACTCACCAAAGTAGAATGTGGAACAATGTTTTCATATAGTATATTGTGCCAATTGAGCTTGATGTCCCCTGTGATCATGGTCCCCAGCCCACAGGTCTAACTACTCACTCTCTCTGGGTATCTGCCTGTGGTCAAGAAGTCACCACAACTTTTTCCCTTGTCACCTTTACTATATACCTGGAAATTCTTACAGAACACACAAATATACTTGTAGAAACATTGTCTTCCAACCATATACATGGTCACGAGCACACTCCCCCTTGCATAGATATACCTACTTGTAATATTTCCTTGATTTTTTTACAGTAAAGTTTTCATACAGTACTTGTCCTTTTATGATTGACTAATTTCACTCATCATAATTTTGTGTAGGTTCATCCATGCTCTGAGGTGTTGTGTAGATTTGTTGTTATTCTTTAAAATTGTGTAGTTTTCCATCGTATGTATGTACCGTAGTTTGTTTATCCATTCATACATTGATAGGCACTTAGGTAGTTTCCATCTTTTTTGCTATTGCAAATAATGCTATGATTAACTTTGGTGTGCATATATCTGTTCATGTCACAGCTCTTATTTCTCTAGAATATATGCATAGTAGTAGGATTGCTGAATCATATAATATTTCTGTTTACAATTCTTTAACAAAATGTCATGCCATTTTTCACAGTTGTTGTACCATTTCACAGTCCGATCAGCAATGTATGAGGGTTCCAATATATCCACAATCTTGTTAGCATTTATTGTTTGATGGTAATAAGTTTTAGTTTAAATAATTAACTAATATGTTGGTTACTGCATAAAAGAATAGTTATGAATCATTTCATTTTTTTTTTTTAGGTGTGCTTTTGTGGTATCCTCTATCCTCTATGTATAAGTCTCTATTATGTATGCTCTTATAATGCTTTTTACACTGCTAAGATGTTTTTATAATGTTTTTGTACATCTACATGTAAGTTATTTATAATGTGAATTTAGAAATGGAGAATTTCTGAACTGAGAAATAGAAACAATTATACTTTCATCATGCTTTTTAAAAATTAATTTTAAATTATTGGAAC
>NW_006922585.1:73571-74933 GCF_000298275.1 Orycteropus afer afer
AGCTCCCTTCACAAATTTATTCCTCATAGTACTGGTGAAAGGCATGTCTTCTGGACTCTCCATTTCTGGCTCTAGGGGTCTAATCTGATAAATCCATTCTAACAGGCCAATTTCCCTAAGCCTCTGGATACCTTCTCCTATGTTAAACCAAGGCAGGTCTGGTACTTCAACTTGACTTAAGGTAGGCCACCACATAATCCATGCTTCAGTAAGCCAACCAAATAAACTATTAGATCCTTTTCTAACCTCTTGAGCTGAGACATTGAATGAAGAATCTATACTTAGTGGACCTAAATCCATAAACTCAGACTGATCCAATCTTACATTTGTTGCACCATTATCCCACACCCTCAGTAGCCATTCCCATACATATTCTCCAGGTTTCCATCTGTACATGTTGGCAAAATCAAGTAGGCCTTTTTGGGTATAGCATATCACCCCCTCAGTCACACTTTCTATTTCACCTCTTGGGGTTCCCTTAGACTTGACCTTTGTTATGGGCCTAGCTGTCAGAATAGGTGCTTGAGGCAGTTCCTAAGAGCATTCAGGAATGTCTTCCATGACCTCTGCCTCACACAATAACCCCGCAGGACCAGTTTGGCCAGTCTCCTCAAACAGAGGGGGAGGGGATAATGGTTTTACAGTAATCTATTCAGATGGGAGGAATTCAACAGAATTTACAGGCTCCATATCCTGATCTTCCTGATCATCTGTCCCTATGTCCCCATTCCAGGTTGCAGGATCCCATTTTTTCCCAACCAATGCCCTCACTTTAACAGCAGACACCATTCTGGGTTGGCAATTGAGCCGGCATTGTAATTAGCCTTACAATAAGTCTTACAATAAGACTCTGGATTTGGTTTTCAGCTATGTCAGCTCTGTTAGTAGACGCTATAAGCCTTTCTTTCAGAACACAGCTGAAAGCACTGAGGTCATTTATGCAGTGCTTAAGCTGAGACTCAGCAGCTTTGAGCCCATCTCGCTCTTTCACCAATTTATCCAGTGTAAGTAGGACCAACCAACCAGCTTCCTTATACTCCTCATTCTGACAAAATTGCACAAAAGTATCAAACATCCAATCACCCAGAGCATCACTTCTCACAAGTACTTGATCTATTGATGGTGCTATTTCACATATTAATTTTGCCACCTCATGCCACAGATTAGTAGGGCTCTCTTTACTAGCAGACGCAGAGTCTCTAGTGTCATCAAAATTAATCAAACTGGAGAACCAATCTAGGAAGCCCATCCTTATGATTTTGTCTCTCTAGACCCACTCCCAGTACAAATGTGGTTGACATGATTCTCTAGAGAAACAAGACCAGCAAAAAGAGAGAGAGAGAGAGAGAGAGGAATTTATCT
>NW_006922585.1:75033-76493 GCF_000298275.1 Orycteropus afer afer
GCTCTTTCCCAGTCCTATTTTGAGAGCCTTTTAGCCTAAACAGACTATTCCTAAAGTTGCACCGTAATGTACCAAACAGTGTTTCTTTGCTATTCATAAGGTTTTCCCTGGCCAATTCTTTGAGAAGTGAATGGCCTCTTCCTTCTTCCTAGTCTGTCTCTATACAATTGCCTATTCTTGTCATTTCATATAATTTAGATCATATAATATTTGTCCTTTTGTGATTGACTTATTTTGTCAGTATGATGTTTTCAACTTTCATCCGTGTTGTAGCGTGTATCAGGACTTATGTTTCTCTCTATACCTGGGTAATATTCCATTGTATGTGTGTAGCACATTTTGTTTATCCATTCATCTCTTGATGGACATTTAGGTAATTTCCATGTTTTGGATATTGTGAATAGTGCTGAAATGAACATTGGTATACATAGGTCCATTTGCATCACTGCCTTCATGTCCCTTGGTTACATACTAAATTATAAAAAGAAAAAAAAAAAAAAACTAACTGCCATAGATTTGATTCAACCCATACTGATCCCTCCTTGGGTTTCCAAGGCAGTATCTCTACAGAAGTAGATTGCCCAGTCTTCCTAGTAGTGGAAATTCTGGGCCACTTGTTAGTTTTATTTTCAGTTTTTTGAGGAACTGTCACACTATTTTCCTCTAGCAATGGATAAAGATTTCAGTTTCCCCACATACATACCAACGATTTTTTCTTTGCCTTTTTTTTTTTTTTAATCTTAGCCATCCAGTGGGTGTAAAATGGCATGTCATTGTGGTTTGGGTTTGCATCTCTCTGATGGCTAATGACATTGATTATCTATTCATGTGTTTCTTGGGCATTTGAATATCATTTCTGATAAAATGTCTATTCAAATATTTTTTCTCATTTCTGATTGGGTTGTGTTTTGATTGTTTAGTTTTCAAAGTTTTATGTATATTTAGGCTATTAGTTTCCCATCAGACATATGGTCTCTGAAGATATTTTCCCAATTGTTAGGTTGACTTTTCACTTTTTTGATAAAGCCTTTTAATGAACAAAGTGTTTAATTTCTATTAAGTATCATTTATTTTGTCTTTTAATGTTCATGCATGTATTATTATACCAGAGAACACTTTGTTAAAACCTAGGCCCAACAGCCTTGATCCTGTATTTTCTTCTAAATATATTTGAGTTTTAATTGTCACATTTAGCTTTTTAATTCATTTTGAAAGGACTTAGCACTCTTGCTAAAAAACACAAACATTTAAATAACACATGGGTAAAAGTAGGTACAAGGAGAATTAGAAAATATTTTCTGCTAAATAAAAGAAATACTACTTATCAAATTGATAGGGTTCAGAGAAACAGTGATTAGAAGGAAATTTATAGTACTGATTGAATATATTGGAAAAGAAGAAAGATTGAAAATCAATGTTTTAAGTTTCCACTTTAGGAAGGTAAAGAAAGAGCAGCAATA
>NW_006922585.1:76593-77654 GCF_000298275.1 Orycteropus afer afer
TGGTGGGCTGCTCCCTCACAGAAGTTTGTAGGCAGCACACCAGAGTCCCACTCCGCAGAAGAATGTCTCTCTTCCTAAGATGTCCCTGGATATCCTGAAAGCAGGCCACACCCCTAGGGAAACCATCCTTGGCAGATTGGCCACTCAGAACACAATCATCTGATCCCATCATGGGAACAACCACACAGAACTAGGGTCCAGCCAAGTTCACACACAGCTCCAACTATCACAGCAACTAGAAGTCATTAGAAAGTTTTTCTAACTTTTAAAATATATAATAGAAGTATGTAAAGTAAGCAGTAAACAATCTTCTTTATTTCCAATAATTCAAGTATCTATAAATTAGCCTTGAGATGTGAATATGTCACACAACAATTTCCTTAACTGGCAATGAAACAAACTAATCTTGGTTAAACCTGACAGCACTTAATGCAATCTTGTGAAGTAAAGGTGAAGAAATTGTATAGAAACCCTTAATTTTTGCTCACTTGTGAGGAGAGACAATAAGAAAAGTTCTCTGACTCTTTCAAGCATAATGCTGTCTTCTAATAAGACTGATCATATAAGTTATTTATTTGAAACACTTTATTAAAAAAAAAAATGCCATTGAGTCGGATCCGACTCATAGAGACCCCTCCTTGTTTTCCGAGGCAGTATCACTATGGAAGTAGATTGCCCAACCTTCTTTCCAAGAAGTGGCTGGTGGGTTTGAACTGCCAGCCTTTTGGTTAGCAGTCAAATGCCTTGTGCACTACACCACCAGAGCTCCCCTTTATTAAATAGCCTACACATTTTCTTAGCCTTTTGAGGGTGAGGGGAGTTGCCAAATAAAAAGCTTTCATTTTTAGCTTACCAAATAATTATTAGAATAGATGACAGTCAAAATTTAATTATAATACCTATCATGCATTAGGTATGGCATTATAAGTGCTTGAAGATCAGTGAATTTGGCAATACTGGAAGGAAAATAGAAAATTTTCAGAAAAATATATATGAGTGCTTGCTGGGAAATATTGATCACTATAAGAAAGCAGGCTAGATCAAATATTTATTAATATTTT
>NW_006922585.1:83198-85305 GCF_000298275.1 Orycteropus afer afer
ATTTTAAAAATACACAAACCTTAAAAATTTACTATGATGATGAAGAAGAGCTGGGTGATATTGTCATTTTGTCAGTTGCAGTAATACCTCCACTTGTGTAAGGTTCTTGATCATGTAGATTATCCCTGGTAATCAGGATGGCATTTCTAGTGAGAAAATTAGTGAGAGTTGTCTATATGGTCCTTTTTTTTTTCCCCTTCAGACATTTTGCAGTAACATCACACTACTTCCTGAATCTCCCTATTAATTTTAGCAAAACAATCATGGTCCATGTTGTAAAACAACTAAAGTCCCTGATTTATTTTAGAAAACTAAATATATATAGCAGTGTTTTGAATAGTAAATCATAAAATTGTGCATCTGCGAATGAACATCTGAGAACGATAACAGCATTTTACTAAAACAAGTCCATGGGTGCCAAAGAACAACCTTGAGTATATCCTTCCTGAACTTAGAGACAATCTAAAGAGATATTGAACACTAATGACTGTAGACCAAATGTGGAATGACATCAAGGGCATCATACATGAATGAAGCAAAAGGTCATTAAAAGGACACAAAAGGGAAGAGCTAAGATGGTGATATAGTTAGACACTCCACAGTATCTCTCTACAATAAAGACCTGAGAAACCAAGTGAAACAGATACAGATGATAATCCTTTAACCCTGAACATCAAACGAAAGGATAAGTTATTAGATCAAACATTGACTGGAAAGAAAAAAAAAAAAACTAAATGTAAGTAGAAACAAGGAAAGATACAGATCAGAGATGCCACACCAGGTGGCCTAGCATATCATTGACATTTTGAGACATTGCAAGCAGCTTTCTCAGGTGAAGATCACAGGAAGGTGACTTCAAGAATCTCCAATAAGATAGAAGCACATTATAGACAAATCTGGAGTGAAGCAAGGTGAGCAAAATCATGGACAAAAATCTAGAAAAATACAGACAAAACTCTAGAAGAACTCAGGAAAACAATACAAGGAAAGACTGACAAAATAAATAGATAATTGAAAGCCATAAAAAAACACCAACTAGAAATACAAAAGATTAACACTAACATTTCAGAAATATGTAACACATTAGAAGACCAAAGGAGTAGAACTGAGTCAATGGATGCACAATCGGCAAAATAGAAGACAAATCTATTGATTCCAATCTGTTAGAGGAACAATCAGAAAAAAGAATGAAGAATTCCAGAACAGAGAAAGGCAAAGAAAAGCACAAAGAAAATTTTAAAAGACTTGTTAGTTGAAAACTTCCCTAATATCACAAGAGATAAGAAGATATCCATTCAGGAAGCTCAATGAACTCTAAATAGAAGAGATCTCAAAAGAAAGTCACCAAGACATATAATAAAACTTTCCAAAACCAAAAGCAAAGAAAACTCCTGAGAGCATTTGAGGGAAAATGAAATGTTACCTTCAAAGAGGAACCAATAAAACTAAGTTCTGATTATTCAGCATAAACCACACAGGCAAAAAGACAACAGAATGGCATACATAAAACCCACCCAAACAGTCCTTTAAATATGATGACAAAATATAACATTGTCAGATAAACAACAATAAAGAGAAATTGTGGGGAAAAAAAAAAATGAAAGTTACAAGAAATGAGTCCTTTGGACAGAGAACCAACAATGTTAGACAACAAACTGAGATGGAGACATATGATAGCATCACTCATAAACAAACCATTATAACATTCTTTTCAAAAATAAAATATACCTACAAAACAGAAAGTAGGGAAGCAGAGATGTCAATCTGCAAATCATGATGACTATGAAAAGAGGGAATAATAGTGTAATTTCAGAACTTCCAAATGAAGAAAAATTAAGATGATTTCAAGATAGAACAGATTGTTCTCAACTTATGAAGATAAAAGTAAATTATAGGGAAACCACAACAAAGATTAATGAACCTTGTCAACAAAATAAAAAAGAAAAACAAAAATCAACAGCAGTGAAAGAAAACCCATTAAAAAAATGAACTCAGCACAAGAAAATATATGGAACAAAGAAATTGTCAGCACTACCAAAAAAATTTACAGCAAAATGACAGCAGTAAATTCATACTTCTCAATAATTACACAAAATATACATGGTTT